>NW_015438383.1:340874-427784 GCF_001293395.1 Leptomonas pyrrhocoris
GTCGCTCTCCCTTCGTGGGGCTCCGGGAGGCGCCTCATTCACATCTGAAAATCTCTTGACAGAGTTTCAGCACTCCCAAGCTTCGCTACTTCGTCGATAGTCGTCGATAGTCATCGATAATCGCACGAATAGCACGTCGCAGAGAGAGAGACAGAGAGAGAGGAGAGAAGAGAGAAGAGAGATGGGCGAGATGAGCGACTGCTTTCCGCACTTTATGCCACAACAACCTCCGGCCGGTTCTTCACCAGCCATATCCACTTTCCCCCCGGCAGAGCGGAGGGGGAACAGAAGGAAATACACCAACCAGACAGCTTATCCATCGCAGAGCGACAAGGCTTGTGCCATTCGATGACCTCGGCCTTCGGCCTCGGTAATGCAACCCAGCCTCCACCCTATTGTACCGCCCAGGCGCCACCAGACCCCAGCCGCACAACCGAACCAGCGCCGCTCACGAGAACAAACCAACACCTATCTAATTACCAACTACCACACAACTAAACTAATGGAGCAAAAGGAAAAAAGAAAAGCGTAGGCACAACGGAGGAGGCGCAGACAAACCAGAAACAGAAAATAGAAGCACCGGCAGAAAACAAATAGACACCGAGATACGGAAACAGAAGATGGCGGGTTAGGCAATAGGACAAACAAATACCCACGCCACGAACCCAACAACAGCAACAAAAAACATAGCGCACCTTCACGTATCAGCTTGTCGTAGGAGTGAAGTAGGCGAGCTCCGTCAGCCCCTCGCCACAGCGTCTGAAAGAGAGATTAGGATGTTATGGATATTACATCGGAGATCATAAGCTCTGCGCAAAAGTTTAGCTCCGCCTCGGAGTACACCACAGAGGCAAAGATTTCTTGTGAAAACAGTAAGGCGTTCTGTTATCGGGTTATATCTTAGTTTGTTTGTAATAAGTGGGAACATAGAGTGCTCGGGGGAACAAATCTGGATGATAGGAAAGAATCCCGGCACCGTTATGCTATTCTTTGTTTACCCGCGTCCTAATACTCTTGCACGTAGGTCGTAGTGAAGATTGTAGCTAACGACGTGGAGTTCTACGGTGTCCAAATAATACTCCGCATGGATTGTTTTCGACCCACCCACCCAAACCCAGAGGAAGCCGAGGTGTGCGCGGGGTTCCCGTTTTTTTTCTTTTGTTGTCTTCTGAGCAAATATTTATACTTTATTGTGCGCGATTCAAAACTCTCATTTTCTTTCTTAAAGGGTTCAAAGAACCGTTTTTGTGTTGTTTGGGGATGGGCGCGACAGGCTTGTAGGGTCTTTCGACGCCCAGCAATTAATTCAACAATGGAGAAAAGATTTAAAGAGGGTTGGAAATTGGAGCTGGTTGTACTCCAAAAGCATTGTAAAGGAGGTTTGCGACGTATGGAGTTAAGAGTGTCAGATCAATGCTAAGTTGAGAGGTCACTCGCCTTCATACGCTCCCCCCCTCAAAAGCTTACTGAAGGTTTACTTAAACTACTATCATTCTTCTTGCTTTCTTTCTGTCAAGCAAGTTGGTTTATTTAGCCTCACCTATGGATTTTCAGACTGTATCGTTCGATCCCGTGGGGATTCGAGGCTTAACAGCCATAAAAGAAAAAATGAAGTGAAACAAATGTAATGCTGCAGGACCGCCGGCGTGAACGACGTGAGACGGCACACGACAGGCAGGTAAAGCGCGTTTCTTCTTGCCCCCTTTATCCGCAACCCGTACCTCAAGCAAGACAAAAACAAACAAACAAAATAAGTATCAGTTTCTGTACCAATCACAGTGCTTCTCTTTTTTTTTTCATGTAGGCCTGCGTGCAAGTCTTTGAAAACAGAAACGAGGAGAAATATATAAACATGCCACCCTTCCGAGCTCACATCCACACATCCCACACAGACAGGCACTCCTGGCACCCATGCCCTAGTCATCCTCCTCCCATGCTTCGGTGTCCTGCAGCATTTGATTTTGAAGTCACGCTCGGGAAAGATTTGTGAGCGGGCCTGTTGACTGCACACCCATATTGAATGGATGAGGATCTTCCCTTTGGATGCCGGGAACGTCGGCAGAAGACCCTTGCCCACCACCGTTTTTGTTTCTCAACCCCTTTCGGAGCGGAGAGGTTCCGACGTCCAGTCTTAGAGTGTACTAGACCCAGTGCTAAGCGAATTATGCTCTACGCGACGCAAAGCGGTTTCTGCTGGGTGCCGGATAGCGAATGTTTCGTCACGGCGAGAACCGTGACTGTCCTTGGCCCTCACGGGGCTTCGCCGGGTTTTCGGGCAATTACTTCCCGAGGAAACCGCCAAGGTAACTCCTATGTCAGTGCTGCGGCATACATGGCGTCCACTTCCTTAAGCTGCAGCAGCAGGCCGCAGCTTGCACCAATATCCAGGTGCATCGGACAACGTCGGTCGAGATGAAACGACAGGAATTAGTATGCCTAGCCGGTTTTCTGAGCAGGCTAAACCACCTTACCGCGTACAAGCGCAGCCAGGAATACCGAAAACGGGAGAGGCGTGCCATTCCAAGGCTCGCATGCGCGATCACCACACCTTGTTCGTATCCCCTGGCAATGTTGCGCAGTGAAGCGCCACGAATTCCCCGACGTCTACACCATTGTCCACCAGTATACCCTCATCGCAACTTTAGGGGGCGCCCAATACCACGGAGTAATGGTCGTTGACTTCCAGACGGTGCTACCAATGTGTGGCATGGCTAGCCACACGGCACCACCATCCGGCATCAACTGGGCACAGTGCTTCTCTCCAAAATAAAAAACTCGGATAAGTTTTTTACGTAGTTTTTTCATTGTCTTCGTCTTGTTTAGGTCTTCTGTGCAGGTCTTAAAGCCAAATTTGTTCCTTTTAACTTATATAAAAGCCCCAGCCACCACACGCGCGTGGTCGTTGGAACCAAAACTCGGGACTATATTTGGCAGCGATCTGGGGTCGTTGTTCCGAGGAAAAAGGTTCCAGAACCTCGTCCCCGCGAAGCCCTGCGCAAATTTTGTTTTTTAAAAAATAAAAAGTGAAATCCGCATTTTTTTTTGTTTTCTACACTAATTTTGTCTTAGCGGTTTCACGAAAAAACACACATAAAAATTTTGTTTTTTCAACATAATGGCAGGTAAAAACTCTCGGGGGCGGTCGGTGGGCGGAAAGAAGAAGGTTCAATCCCCGTCGGGACGAACCTTTTCCAAGAGCCCGAAAAAGACCGGAGGCAAGAAGGAGGTTCAATCCCCGCCGGGACGAACCTTTTCCAAGAGCCCGAAAAAGACCACCAAGGAGCCCAACACAAGGAACATTGGGCCCTCAAAGACCGAGGAGAAGTCGCAGATGCCGCAGTTCGACCAACTGGCGGCACAATACGCAACAGCGGCGGTGCTCGACAAGGCAATTGCCGAGCACACAGAGTTGGCGGGGCGCTTGATGGAGCGCCATGCGTCAATTCTGCAGCGCCATTACGCCTGGGCGAACCCAGTTCACCAGGCGTATTTTTATTGCACGGCGGTGGACGTCACCGGGGCGGCTTGCACGTTTGCAAGTGACGCCGAAGAGGACGTCCAGAAACACATACGCGAACGCCACCCCGGGTCCGGGGCCGTTCCACGGCGTTTTGGCCTCTCGCGGTACACGGGAGGCATGGCGAACATCGGGCCATCCTGCTCGGTAACCGCGGTCGTCGCCGCGCTCGCCACCGTCACTGGGGGATATCAACAGAACGATATCCTCCGAAAAGCCTTCCGGACGTCTTCCGCCGAAGACTCCAGGGCTTTCCTCCAGGCCTTGAACCTTAGGCTACCAAACTCCCCGGCAGCTGTCCTGGGAGCACTTGCCGCACGTGACGCGGCGACGGACGCCTTTTTCGGAGCGACAGAATGTCACGATACATTCTGTAAAACATGCGGAACCACGATCGAGGGACCGCGGGTGAAGAGCTCAGGGGTCCTCACTTACACGGCCCCGCCGGGCTCGCCACAGGGAGGCACAGCCAAGGCCTTAGAGAACGCATTTGGACCAGAGGCGACGGACGCAGTGCAATACTGCAGCGTCTGCGGCTGCGATGCACAGCCGTGCGTCAATATGGTGCACTACCTCTTCCACAACGCCGTAGCGGTGACCGTTGTCCCGCCACCGACACAGCCAAACAACCGAGGGCTCCCGGAGATACCGCTGGAGGTCGGGTTTGCCACCCGGCCGCTGGCGGCGACGCCCTTCATCCTCCACGCCGCACTGTGTGTAACCACGCCGACGCACCTGGTCGCATACGTCGCCGAGCGGGTGGAGGAAACCACGTACTGGCATTTGTATGACGGAACCGTTCATACAAAAGGAGTCAAGGCTCCGGACGCAGCAAAGGTTCGCATGCTGCTCTACCTGCCAGTTCCGATCCGCCACGACGTCGGAGAGGGGGACAACGAAGACGAAGAGCACAGTAACGGTCGGCCGGCGGGCGCGCCGCCGCCGCCGCCGCCGCCGCCGCCACCGCCCACTAGCCTAGGGACGGATGAGTATGGTCACGAGTTGTTCGGGATTGTTCTGCCGGAGGGATCCGCAGACACAGTCCCAGACGACGAGGACGAGGCGGAGGAAGACCAACCCACCGCCCCATCACCACACCCCCTCCCAAACCACCCCCTCACCATCCCTGACACTCCCCCGGCCAGGAGGGCTGAAGAAGATGGGGAGGACGGCACTAGCTCGGATGACATCGAGCTGGTGCAGCCGGAGGGGCAGTTTCTGCACGGAGACAACGTGCATATTGCCCCAGCAGAAGGGCTCAGCTGCCCGTTCTGCGCCCACCGCTGGACCTCGGCCGCACGCCGGGCCCAGCAGACGGACCACGCCAACCACACCCATGGCCAAGAACGGTGTGGTGCCGAGGCCCTGAAGCGGGCAGGACTGGACCGCTGCCTCGTGTGCGGGCAGTTCGTCGTTGCGTCCCGGCGCGGACGCGCAGCACACCTCCCCAAGTGCGGACCGTACGAGACGCGTGCGGTTCGCAACAGCAAGCGGGCACGGCAAGACCCTGCCACGCCCGTGGAAGGGGAGGACGACGTCGCGGACACGCCGCCGACGGTGGCGCCACAGCAAAGGCGCCGCGAGCCACCCACCGAGGAGGACCTCGAGTGGGTGAAGACGTGCCCCCCCACCATCCGCACCCTGCGCAAGCAGGAGTGGGGGGTTTGGTGTGAAGCCGTGGGCCAGACGCTCCTGGGCTACACGGCTGCGACGCAGCAGGAGCGCCACCGACGCCAGATCGCCATGACGACTCTGGTGCGCACTCGACTGGCCAAGCCACAGCCGGAGGGTGCCGAGGAGGCGCCGAGGAGCGGCACCGAGGGGGTTGCGGCTGGCGACGACCAACGCCAGCGCAACACGGAGGAGGAGCTGCCCACGACACGGCAGCTCACGCCGGAGGAGAAGCGCAACAAGCGCATCCTCCACCAGATTTCCCTCGGTGCACTGGGGAAGGCGGCACGGACGCTCTTCCACGCACAGCTGCCGCGCGCCCGCGTCAGCGACGTGGTGGAGCAGCTGCAGGAACTGCACCCCCAGGAGGACCCGGCTGGTCACCCCATGCCGCCGCAGGTCCCGTTCATGCACGGCCTGAAGCCCGAGAAGGTCTCGAGGGCCATCGTGCAGCGTCTCGGTCGCGCGTCCGCACCGGGACTCGACGGGTGGACGCGGGAGTTGCTGATCCCAGTAGCAGAGAACAAGAATCTGCTACAGGAGTTCACGACGCTCCTGCAGGACATCCTCTCAGGAAGGGTGTCGCCATCCTTCGCGTTCAGGCTGCGGGCCTGTGTTCTTCACCCGTTTCTGAAGGAAGCGGGGTCGCCGAAGGTCCGGCCGATCACGCCGGAGTCGGCGATTCTCAAGATCGCCTCACACGTCGCCCTCGACGCGGTACCAAAGTCATTCCGGGAGGTCTTCCGCGGGTGGCAGTTTGGGGTGTGGGGTGACGCAGCCGCTGCAGTCAAGCAGATCCGGGCAGCGTACGCGAGCGCGTCAGCCGACACGCTGGTCGCTTTAGACGCGACAAACGCGTACAACCGAATGTCCCGCGCGCACATCCTGAGTGCGTTCTACTCCCACGAGGAGTTGCGCCCCGCGTTCGGGGTGGTGGACATCGCACTGGGAGAACCGGGTGCCCTCGGCGTCTACGAGCACGGACGCCGGACGCAAGAGCTGGCGTCGACGCGGGGTGTCCGACAGGGGATGGTCCTGGGGCCGCTCCTCTTTGCCACAGCAATGGAGGAGGTACTGCGCCCGCTCATCGCCAGCCACAAGACGGTGAAGGTCACCGCATACCTGGACGACCTGACGGTCGTCGGCCCGCGCAGGGATGTCCAGCTGTTCCTGGACGCTGCTGGTCCCCTGCTGTCGAATGTTGGGTTTGACATCAATCCGGCGAAAAGCCACCACCTGTCCAAAATGGTGGCGCCGGTCCCGGTGACGGTGGCAGGCACGGTCGTGCCGGTCGCCACAGACGTTGTTCGGATCCTCGGAGCTGGGTTGCAGGGCAACAGCGCACCGGTAGAGGAGTGGGTGTGGGATAAGACCCAGAAATACGAGTCTTACTTCGCGGCGCTTGAGGACGACAAGTTGCCGCGCCACTCCAGGCTCAACCTCCTGAGGGCATCCGCCCTCCCTCGTCTCACGTTCCTCCTGCGGACACACTGCCCGCAGGAGTTGGAGCGCAGCGCCACCTGGTTTGATCAACGGGTGCTGCGGGTGCTGTCGGCGCTGGTGGGCGACGCGGCACCAGACAACACCGCCCACCTCATCGCCAAGCTGCCCATGGTCATGGGCGGCCTAGGCCTGCGGTCGCAGACCGCCATCTCGAAGTTCGCGGCGGCCAGCGTAGGCCGGAAAAGCGCGCAGCGGGACCAGACCCGCGTCGTTGACAAAGAGGTCCGCGAGACCCTACTTCCTCTCCTTTCGGAGCCTTGCCTCGCCCTCCTCAAAGCCAATGCCGCCCCTGGTGCCACGCGCGCGCTGGTGGACCCCGCCGTCCATCTTCCGGACTCCGCGTTCGAGGTGATGATCCGCCAGCGACTCATGCTGCGGGTACTTCGTCCCGGTGTGTGTTGTGCATGCGGCGCCGACGCAGACAACGCACACGTGAATGTGTGCCCTGCCCTGCCGGGTGGGCCACGCATCAGCCGCCACAATCGCGTCGTCATGGCCATCGACGCGTGGGCGAAGCAGCTGGGGCTCTCCACGGTCGTGGAACCCCGGGTCGGGACAGCCAACCGCGAGCGGCTGGACCTGACCATTGCGACCGCGGGGGAGACATTCGCGACGGACGTCGTCGTCACCTACCCCGGTCGCTCGTGCGGCGACGCCCAGAGCCCTCTCCAACAGTCACACGGGGAGAAAAAGCGCAAGTGGGCCAACTGGGCGCACGAGAGCGGCACCGTGTTCGCACCGGTGTCGCTGGAGTCCACCGGCGGACTCCACAAGGAAAGCTTCGCGTGGATGTTAGCTGTTGCCGGGTCGATGCCCTTCCCCTACTCAGCCCGGACGGCACTGAGCGAGCTCCTGTCGGCGGTCTGTCAGGCAGTCCACGAGGGGAATTCCTTCCAGTTCGCCGCTGTGAAGAATGTGTGGGCACGGTCGCTGCAGAGGAGAGTGGATTGAGGGATGGGTCGGCAAAGGCGGCCCCGGATGTGGTAGCTTCCGGTTGTTACTTTTCATATAAGCTCACTTGTTGGAGCAATAGTGTACTGGACTGCGCCTCGCTTTCCCACCTCTAAGTGGATCGCTGGCGCAATCGCCTCTTTGCTTCCGTAGTTTGTGCTTGTGTTTTTTGTTTTCTTGTTTCTTTTTCTTTTTCGTTTTCCTTTTTCCATCGCTGTACTGTTCTTTCTCGTTTTTACTATTTGAATAAACCCATGATTACTTCCACTGGTCTGAATAGGGCTTTGCACTAACATAGGGCGCTGGGTTTTTGGAACGCTAATTAAGTTCGTTTTTCAGTCCTCATGGCAAAGACTGGTGCCACGCGTTGGCTGGAGCGTGACCCAAAAAAAAAAAAAATAAAAAAAAAAAAATATATAAGTATCAGTTTCTGTACTTTATTGGTATGAGAAGCTTCCAGACCGAAAGGCTGGCGAAATTTTGGGGTAGGGCGGAGCCCTACATTTTTTTTGTGCTGGCGCGGCGGGGTCTCTCTCCCCGGTGGGGTGGCGGCTGGCGCCCACACCGGGACGCCCTTGTGCCGCTTTGGGGCGCGCCAAGCCAGCGGACCCGGGTGTCGCCCGAGGCGCCGCGCACGCGGTTTCTCTTGCGCCGGACGGGCTGAATGCAACAAAACAATCCACTGCAAAAATGGTGCCCTGCAGCTCTGTGTGCGACCCGGCCAAGTTGGCACCGGTGCGGGTGGAGGGCCTGGGCTGGCCCGAAGCGCCGTCGGACCGCTTTGGGGCGCCCCAAGCTACCGCACCCCGGCGTCCCCGGAAACACGGCGAGCATAGTCCTGCTGGGCATGGACCATGCGCGTGCAACGAAGCAACCCGGAGCTCGGGTGGTGCCCTGCAGCTCTGTGACGGACCCGGCCAAGTTGGAAGAAATCGAAAAAGTTAGGGCGGAGCGTTGGGCGGATTTTCCGCGTTTTTTGCCCCTCGAGGCGGCCCCAAGTGCGTCATCGGCGAATTCTCCGGCGGGATGGTCGCGGTATGTGGAAAGCGCCGAGTCCGCTGGCTGAAATGAGCACCCTGGACCGCCCGGGAGACCTGTGGATGTGTGGTGATGGACGGGGCCGAACTCGACTTTTTTCTTTTTTTTTTTTTTTCTTTCGTTGGCGGGCCGCGGTATCCACCCCGCCCTAGCCGGGCCCCCCTAGGCAATCCCATAGCCCGGCGCCCGCCGCGCACTTTTTGCCCGCACACGCGAACGCGCACGACCGCCCAACCATTTGCGCCAAACCCGGTGCACCGCGTGCTCAGCGCCTCCAGACGCGTGCACCGCCGAAACAACCGAGCGATAAGCTTGCACGGCACTCCCGCACGAGCCGCCGGGTGCCTGCCGGGAGGGGGTTGTCCTAGCATGGGGTGCATGGCCGGTGTGCTTCCCCACCCCCCTCATTTTGCCAGCCGGCAAATTGGAACTTAGTAACTAACGCTATATAAGTATCAGTTTCTGTACTTTATTGGTATGAGAAGCTTCCAGACCGAAAGGCTGGCGAAATTTTGGGGTAGGGCGGAGCCCTACATTTTTTTTGTGCTGGCGCGGCGGGGTCTCTCTCCCCGGTGGGGTGGCGGCTGGCGCCCACACCGGGACGCCCTTGTGCCGCTTTGGGGCGCGCCAAGCCAGCGGACCCGGGTGTCGCCCGAGGCGCCGCGCACGCGGTTTCTCTTGCGCCGGACGGGCTGAATGCAACAAAACAATCCACTGCAAAAATGGTGCCCTGCAGCTCTGTGTGCGACCCGGCCAAGTTGGCACCGGTGCGGGTGGAGGGCCTGGGCTGGCCCGAAGCGCCGTCGGACCGCTTTGGGGCGCCCCAAGCTACCGCACCCCGGCGTCCCCGGAAACACGGCGAGCATAGTCCTGCTGGGCATGGACCATGCGCGTGCAACGAAGCAACCCGGAGCTCGGGTGGTGCCCTGCAGCTCTGTGACGGACCCGGCCAAGTTGGAAGAAATCGAAAAAGTTAGGGCGGAGCGTTGGGCGGATTTTCCGCGTTTTTTGCCCCTCGAGGCGGCCCCAAGTGCGTCATCGGCGAATTCTCCGGCGGGATGGTCGCGGTATGTGGAAAGCGCCGAGTCCGCTGGCTGAAATGAGCACCCTGGACCGCCCGGGAGACCTGTGGATGTGTGGTGATGGACGGGGCCGAACTCGACTTTTTTCTTTTTTTTTTTTTTTCTTTCGTTGGCGGGCCGCGGTATCCACCCCGCCCTAGCCGGGCCCCCCTAGGCAATCCCATAGCCCGGCGCCCGCCGCGCACTTTTTGCCCGCACACGCGAACGCGCACGACCGCCCAACCATTTGCGCCAAACCCGGTGCACCGCGTGCTCAGCGCCTCCAGACGCGTGCACCGCCGAAACAACCGAGCGATAAGCTTGCACGGCACTCCCGCACGAGCCGCCGGGTGCCTGCCGGGAGGGGGTTGTCCTAGCATGGGGTGCATGGCCGGTGTGCTTCCCCACCCCCCTCATTTTGCCAGCCGGCAAATTGGAACTTAGTAACTAACGCTATATAAGTATCAGTTTCTGTACTTTATTGGTATGAGAAGCTTCCAGACCGAAAGGCTGGCGAAATTTTGGGGTAGGGCGGAGCCCTACATTTTTTTTGTGCTGGCGCGGCGGGGTCTCTCTCCCCGGTGGGGTGGCGGCTGGCGCCCACACCGGGACGCCCTTGTGCCGCTTTGGGGCGCGCCAAGCCAGCGGACCCGGGTGTCGCCCGAGGCGCCGCGCACGCGGTTTCTCTTGCGCCGGACGGGCTGAATGCAACAAAACAATCCACTGCAAAAATGGTGCCCTGCAGCTCTGTGTGCGACCCGGCCAAGTTGGCACCGGTGCGGGTGGAGGGCCTGGGCTGGCCCGAAGCGCCGTCGGACCGCTTTGGGGCGCCCCAAGCTACCGCACCCCGGCGTCCCCGGAAACACGGCGAGCATAGTCCTGCTGGGCATGGACCATGCGCGTGCAACGAAGCAACCCGGAGCTCGGGTGGTGCCCTGCAGCTCTGTGACGGACCCGGCCAAGTTGGAAGAAATCGAAAAAGTTAGGGCGGAGCGTTGGGCGGATTTTCCGCGTTTTTTGCCCCTCGAGGCGGCCCCAAGTGCGTCATCGGCGAATTCTCCGGCGGGATGGTCGCGGTATGTGGAAAGCGCCGAGTCCGCTGGCTGAAATGAGCACCCTGGACCGCCCGGGAGACCTGTGGATGTGTGGTGATGGACGGGGCCGAACTCGACTTTTTTCTTTTTTTTTTTTTTTCTTTCGTTGGCGGGCCGCGGTATCCACCCCGCCCTAGCCGGGCCCCCCTAGGCAATCCCATAGCCCGGCGCCCGCCGCGCACTTTTTGCCCGCACACGCGAACGCGCACGACCGCCCAACCATTTGCGCCAAACCCGGTGCACCGCGTGCTCAGCGCCTCCAGACGCGTGCACCGCCGAAACAACCGAGCGATAAGCTTGCACGGCACTCCCGCACGAGCCGCCGGGTGCCTGCCGGGAGGGGGTTGTCCTAGCATGGGGTGCATGGCCGGTGTGCTTCCCCACCCCCCTCATTTTGCCAGCCGGCAAATTGGAACTTAGTAACTAACGCTATATAAGTATCAGTTTCTGTACTTTATTGGTATGAGAAGCTTCCAGACCGAAAGGCTGGCGAAATTTTGGGGTAGGGCGGAGCCCTACATTTTTTTTGTGCTGGCGCGGCGGGGTCTCTCTCCCCGGTGGGGTGGCGGCTGGCGCCCACACCGGGACGCCCTTGTGCCGCTTTGGGGCGCGCCAAGCCAGCGGACCCGGGTGTCGCCCGAGGCGCCGCGCACGCGGTTTCTCTTGCGCCGGACGGGCTGAATGCAACAAAACAATCCACTGCAAAAATGGTGCCCTGCAGCTCTGTGTGCGACCCGGCCAAGTTGGCACCGGTGCGGGTGGAGGGCCTGGGCTGGCCCGAAGCGCCGTCGGACCGCTTTGGGGCGCCCCAAGCTACCGCACCCCGGCGTCCCCGGAAACACGGCGAGCATAGTCCTGCTGGGCATGGACCATGCGCGTGCAACGAAGCAACCCGGAGCTCGGGTGGTGCCCTGCAGCTCTGTGACGGACCCGGCCAAGTTGGAAGAAATCGAAAAAGTTAGGGCGGAGCGTTGGGCGGATTTTCCGCGTTTTTTGCCCCTCGAGGCGGCCCCAAGTGCGTCATCGGCGAATTCTCCGGCGGGATGGTCGCGGTATGTGGAAAGCGCCGAGTCCGCTGGCTGAAATGAGCACCCTGGACCGCCCGGGAGACCTGTGGATGTGTGGTGATGGACGGGGCCGAACTCGACTTTTTTCTTTTTTTTTTTTTTTCTTTCGTTGGCGGGCCGCGGTATCCACCCCGCCCTAGCCGGGCCCCCCTAGGCAATCCCATAGCCCGGCGCCCGCCGCGCACTTTTTGCCCGCACACGCGAACGCGCACGACCGCCCAACCATTTGCGCCAAACCCGGTGCACCGCGTGCTCAGCGCCTCCAGACGCGTGCACCGCCGAAACAACCGAGCGATAAGCTTGCACGGCACTCCCGCACGAGCCGCCGGGTGCCTGCCGGGAGGGGGTTGTCCTAGCATGGGGTGCATGGCCGGTGTGCTTCCCCACCCCCCTCATTTTGCCAGCCGGCAAATTGGAACTTAGTAACTAACGCTATATAAGTATCAGTTTCTGTACTTTATTGGTATGAGAAGCTTCCAGACCGAAAGGCTGGCGAAATTTTGGGGTAGGGCGGAGCCCTACATTTTTTTTGTGCTGGCGCGGCGGGGTCTCTCTCCCCGGTGGGGTGGCGGCTGGCGCCCACACCGGGACGCCCTTGTGCCGCTTTGGGGCGCGCCAAGCCAGCGGACCCGGGTGTCGCCCGAGGCGCCGCGCACGCGGTTTCTCTTGCGCCGGACGGGCTGAATGCAACAAAACAATCCACTGCAAAAATGGTGCCCTGCAGCTCTGTGTGCGACCCGGCCAAGTTGGCACCGGTGCGGGTGGAGGGCCTGGGCTGGCCCGAAGCGCCGTCGGACCGCTTTGGGGCGCCCCAAGCTACCGCACCCCGGCGTCCCCGGAAACACGGCGAGCATAGTCCTGCTGGGCATGGACCATGCGCGTGCAACGAAGCAACCCGGAGCTCGGGTGGTGCCCTGCAGCTCTGTGACGGACCCGGCCAAGTTGGAAGAAATCGAAAAAGTTAGGGCGGAGCGTTGGGCGGATTTTCCGCGTTTTTTGCCCCTCGAGGCGGCCCCAAGTGCGTCATCGGCGAATTCTCCGGCGGGATGGTCGCGGTATGTGGAAAGCGCCGAGTCCGCTGGCTGAAATGAGCACCCTGGACCGCCCGGGAGACCTGTGGATGTGTGGTGATGGACGGGGCCGAACTCGACTTTTTTCTTTTTTTTTTTTTTTCTTTCGTTGGCGGGCCGCGGTATCCACCCCGCCCTAGCCGGGCCCCCCTAGGCAATCCCATAGCCCGGCGCCCGCCGCGCACTTTTTGCCCGCACACGCGAACGCGCACGACCGCCCAACCATTTGCGCCAAACCCGGTGCACCGCGTGCTCAGCGCCTCCAGACGCGTGCACCGCCGAAACAACCGAGCGATAAGCTTGCACGGCACTCCCGCACGAGCCGCCGGGTGCCTGCCGGGAGGGGGTTGTCCTAGCATGGGGTGCATGGCCGGTGTGCTTCCCCACCCCCCTCATTTTGCCAGCCGGCAAATTGGAACTTAGTAACTAACGCTATATAAGTATCAGTTTCTGTACTTTATTGGTATGAGAAGCTTCCAGACCGAAAGGCTGGCGAAATTTTGGGGTAGGGCGGAGCCCTACATTTTTTTTGTGCTGGCGCGGCGGGGTCTCTCTCCCCGGTGGGGTGGCGGCTGGCGCCCACACCGGGACGCCCTTGTGCCGCTTTGGGGCGCGCCAAGCCAGCGGACCCGGGTGTCGCCCGAGGCGCCGCGCACGCGGTTTCTCTTGCGCCGGACGGGCTGAATGCAACAAAACAATCCACTGCAAAAATGGTGCCCTGCAGCTCTGTGTGCGACCCGGCCAAGTTGGCACCGGTGCGGGTGGAGGGCCTGGGCTGGCCCGAAGCGCCGTCGGACCGCTTTGGGGCGCCCCAAGCTACCGCACCCCGGCGTCCCCGGAAACACGGCGAGCATAGTCCTGCTGGGCATGGACCATGCGCGTGCAACGAAGCAACCCGGAGCTCGGGTGGTGCCCTGCAGCTCTGTGACGGACCCGGCCAAGTTGGAAGAAATCGAAAAAGTTAGGGCGGAGCGTTGGGCGGATTTTCCGCGTTTTTTGCCCCTCGAGGCGGCCCCAAGTGCGTCATCGGCGAATTCTCCGGCGGGATGGTCGCGGTATGTGGAAAGCGCCGAGTCCGCTGGCTGAAATGAGCACCCTGGACCGCCCGGGAGACCTGTGGATGTGTGGTGATGGACGGGGCCGAACTCGACTTTTTTCTTTTTTTTTTTTTTTCTTTCGTTGGCGGGCCGCGGTATCCACCCCGCCCTAGCCGGGCCCCCCTAGGCAATCCCATAGCCCGGCGCCCGCCGCGCACTTTTTGCCCGCACACGCGAACGCGCACGACCGCCCAACCATTTGCGCCAAACCCGGTGCACCGCGTGCTCAGCGCCTCCAGACGCGTGCACCGCCGAAACAACCGAGCGATAAGCTTGCACGGCACTCCCGCACGAGCCGCCGGGTGCCTGCCGGGAGGGGGTTGTCCTAGCATGGGGTGCATGGCCGGTGTGCTTCCCCACCCCCCTCATTTTGCCAGCCGGCAAATTGGAACTTAGTAACTAACGCTATATAAGTATCAGTTTCTGTACTTTATTGGTATGAGAAGCTTCCAGACCGAAAGGCTGGCGAAATTTTGGGGTAGGGCGGAGCCCTACATTTTTTTTGTGCTGGCGCGGCGGGGTCTCTCTCCCCGGTGGGGTGGCGGCTGGCGCCCACACCGGGACGCCCTTGTGCCGCTTTGGGGCGCGCCAAGCCAGCGGACCCGGGTGTCGCCCGAGGCGCCGCGCACGCGGTTTCTCTTGCGCCGGACGGGCTGAATGCAACAAAACAATCCACTGCAAAAATGGTGCCCTGCAGCTCTGTGTGCGACCCGGCCAAGTTGGCACCGGTGCGGGTGGAGGGCCTGGGCTGGCCCGAAGCGCCGTCGGACCGCTTTGGGGCGCCCCAAGCTACCGCACCCCGGCGTCCCCGGAAACACGGCGAGCATAGTCCTGCTGGGCATGGACCATGCGCGTGCAACGAAGCAACCCGGAGCTCGGGTGGTGCCCTGCAGCTCTGTGACGGACCCGGCCAAGTTGGAAGAAATCGAAAAAGTTAGGGCGGAGCGTTGGGCGGATTTTCCGCGTTTTTTGCCCCTCGAGGCGGCCCCAAGTGCGTCATCGGCGAATTCTCCGGCGGGATGGTCGCGGTATGTGGAAAGCGCCGAGTCCGCTGGCTGAAATGAGCACCCTGGACCGCCCGGGAGACCTGTGGATGTGTGGTGATGGACGGGGCCGAACTCGACTTTTTTCTTTTTTTTTTTTTTTCTTTCGTTGGCGGGCCGCGGTATCCACCCCGCCCTAGCCGGGCCCCCCTAGGCAATCCCATAGCCCGGCGCCCGCCGCGCACTTTTTGCCCGCACACGCGAACGCGCACGACCGCCCAACCATTTGCGCCAAACCCGGTGCACCGCGTGCTCAGCGCCTCCAGACGCGTGCACCGCCGAAACAACCGAGCGATAAGCTTGCACGGCACTCCCGCACGAGCCGCCGGGTGCCTGCCGGGAGGGGGTTGTCCTAGCATGGGGTGCATGGCCGGTGTGCTTCCCCACCCCCCTCATTTTGCCAGCCGGCAAATTGGAACTTAGTAACTAACGCTATATAAGTATCAGTTTCTGTACTTTATTGGTATGAGAAGCTTCCAGACCGAAAGGCTGGCGAAATTTTGGGGTAGGGCGGAGCCCTACATTTTTTTTGTGCTGGCGCGGCGGGGTCTCTCTCCCCGGTGGGGTGGCGGCTGGCGCCCACACCGGGACGCCCTTGTGCCGCTTTGGGGCGCGCCAAGCCAGCGGACCCGGGTGTCGCCCGAGGCGCCGCGCACGCGGTTTCTCTTGCGCCGGACGGGCTGAATGCAACAAAACAATCCACTGCAAAAATGGTGCCCTGCAGCTCTGTGTGCGACCCGGCCAAGTTGGCACCGGTGCGGGTGGAGGGCCTGGGCTGGCCCGAAGCGCCGTCGGACCGCTTTGGGGCGCCCCAAGCTACCGCACCCCGGCGTCCCCGGAAACACGGCGAGCATAGTCCTGCTGGGCATGGACCATGCGCGTGCAACGAAGCAACCCGGAGCTCGGGTGGTGCCCTGCAGCTCTGTGACGGACCCGGCCAAGTTGGAAGAAATCGAAAAAGTTAGGGCGGAGCGTTGGGCGGATTTTCCGCGTTTTTTGCCCCTCGAGGCGGCCCCAAGTGCGTCATCGGCGAATTCTCCGGCGGGATGGTCGCGGTATGTGGAAAGCGCCGAGTCCGCTGGCTGAAATGAGCACCCTGGACCGCCCGGGAGACCTGTGGATGTGTGGTGATGGACGGGGCCGAACTCGACTTTTTTCTTTTTTTTTTTTTTTCTTTCGTTGGCGGGCCGCGGTATCCACCCCGCCCTAGCCGGGCCCCCCTAGGCAATCCCATAGCCCGGCGCCCGCCGCGCACTTTTTGCCCGCACACGCGAACGCGCACGACCGCCCAACCATTTGCGCCAAACCCGGTGCACCGCGTGCTCAGCGCCTCCAGACGCGTGCACCGCCGAAACAACCGAGCGATAAGCTTGCACGGCACTCCCGCACGAGCCGCCGGGTGCCTGCCGGGAGGGGGTTGTCCTAGCATGGGGTGCATGGCCGGTGTGCTTCCCCACCCCCCTCATTTTGCCAGCCGGCAAATTGGAACTTAGTAACTAACGCTATATAAGTATCAGTTTCTGTACTTTATTGGTATGAGAAGCTTCCAGACCGAAAGGCTGGCGAAATTTTGGGGTAGGGCGGAGCCCTACATTTTTTTTGTGCTGGCGCGGCGGGGTCTCTCTCCCCGGTGGGGTGGCGGCTGGCGCCCACACCGGGACGCCCTTGTGCCGCTTTGGGGCGCGCCAAGCCAGCGGACCCGGGTGTCGCCCGAGGCGCCGCGCACGCGGTTTCTCTTGCGCCGGACGGGCTGAATGCAACAAAACAATCCACTGCAAAAATGGTGCCCTGCAGCTCTGTGTGCGACCCGGCCAAGTTGGCACCGGTGCGGGTGGAGGGCCTGGGCTGGCCCGAAGCGCCGTCGGACCGCTTTGGGGCGCCCCAAGCTACCGCACCCCGGCGTCCCCGGAAACACGGCGAGCATAGTCCTGCTGGGCATGGACCATGCGCGTGCAACGAAGCAACCCGGAGCTCGGGTGGTGCCCTGCAGCTCTGTGACGGACCCGGCCAAGTTGGAAGAAATCGAAAAAGTTAGGGCGGAGCGTTGGGCGGATTTTCCGCGTTTTTTGCCCCTCGAGGCGGCCCCAAGTGCGTCATCGGCGAATTCTCCGGCGGGATGGTCGCGGTATGTGGAAAGCGCCGAGTCCGCTGGCTGAAATGAGCACCCTGGACCGCCCGGGAGACCTGTGGATGTGTGGTGATGGACGGGGCCGAACTCGACTTTTTTCTTTTTTTTTTTTTTTCTTTCGTTGGCGGGCCGCGGTATCCACCCCGCCCTAGCCGGGCCCCCCTAGGCAATCCCATAGCCCGGCGCCCGCCGCGCACTTTTTGCCCGCACACGCGAACGCGCACGACCGCCCAACCATTTGCGCCAAACCCGGTGCACCGCGTGCTCAGCGCCTCCAGACGCGTGCACCGCCGAAACAACCGAGCGATAAGCTTGCACGGCACTCCCGCACGAGCCGCCGGGTGCCTGCCGGGAGGGGGTTGTCCTAGCATGGGGTGCATGGCCGGTGTGCTTCCCCACCCCCCTCATTTTGCCAGCCGGCAAATTGGAACTTAGTAACTAACGCTATATAAGTATCAGTTTCTGTACTTTATTGGTATGAGAAGCTTCCAGACCGAAAGGCTGGCGAAATTTTGGGGTAGGGCGGAGCCCTACATTTTTTTTGTGCTGGCGCGGCGGGGTCTCTCTCCCCGGTGGGGTGGCGGCTGGCGCCCACACCGGGACGCCCTTGTGCCGCTTTGGGGCGCGCCAAGCCAGCGGACCCGGGTGTCGCCCGAGGCGCCGCGCACGCGGTTTCTCTTGCGCCGGACGGGCTGAATGCAACAAAACAATCCACTGCAAAAATGGTGCCCTGCAGCTCTGTGTGCGACCCGGCCAAGTTGGCACCGGTGCGGGTGGAGGGCCTGGGCTGGCCCGAAGCGCCGTCGGACCGCTTTGGGGCGCCCCAAGCTACCGCACCCCGGCGTCCCCGGAAACACGGCGAGCATAGTCCTGCTGGGCATGGACCATGCGCGTGCAACGAAGCAACCCGGAGCTCGGGTGGTGCCCTGCAGCTCTGTGACGGACCCGGCCAAGTTGGAAGAAATCGAAAAAGTTAGGGCGGAGCGTTGGGCGGATTTTCCGCGTTTTTTGCCCCTCGAGGCGGCCCCAAGTGCGTCATCGGCGAATTCTCCGGCGGGATGGTCGCGGTATGTGGAAAGCGCCGAGTCCGCTGGCTGAAATGAGCACCCTGGACCGCCCGGGAGACCTGTGGATGTGTGGTGATGGACGGGGCCGAACTCGACTTTTTTCTTTTTTTTTTTTTTTCTTTCGTTGGCGGGCCGCGGTATCCACCCCGCCCTAGCCGGGCCCCCCTAGGCAATCCCATAGCCCGGCGCCCGCCGCGCACTTTTTGCCCGCACACGCGAACGCGCACGACCGCCCAACCATTTGCGCCAAACCCGGTGCACCGCGTGCTCAGCGCCTCCAGACGCGTGCACCGCCGAAACAACCGAGCGATAAGCTTGCACGGCACTCCCGCACGAGCCGCCGGGTGCCTGCCGGGAGGGGGTTGTCCTAGCATGGGGTGCATGGCCGGTGTGCTTCCCCACCCCCCTCATTTTGCCAGCCGGCAAATTGGAACTTAGTAACTAACGCTATATAAGTATCAGTTTCTGTACTTTATTGGTATGAGAAGCTTCCAGACCGAAAGGCTGGCGAAATTTTGGGGTAGGGCGGAGCCCTACATTTTTTTTGTGCTGGCGCGGCGGGGTCTCTCTCCCCGGTGGGGTGGCGGCTGGCGCCCACACCGGGACGCCCTTGTGCCGCTTTGGGGCGCGCCAAGCCAGCGGACCCGGGTGTCGCCCGAGGCGCCGCGCACGCGGTTTCTCTTGCGCCGGACGGGCTGAATGCAACAAAACAATCCACTGCAAAAATGGTGCCCTGCAGCTCTGTGTGCGACCCGGCCAAGTTGGCACCGGTGCGGGTGGAGGGCCTGGGCTGGCCCGAAGCGCCGTCGGACCGCTTTGGGGCGCCCCAAGCTACCGCACCCCGGCGTCCCCGGAAACACGGCGAGCATAGTCCTGCTGGGCATGGACCATGCGCGTGCAACGAAGCAACCCGGAGCTCGGGTGGTGCCCTGCAGCTCTGTGACGGACCCGGCCAAGTTGGAAGAAATCGAAAAAGTTAGGGCGGAGCGTTGGGCGGATTTTCCGCGTTTTTTGCCCCTCGAGGCGGCCCCAAGTGCGTCATCGGCGAATTCTCCGGCGGGATGGTCGCGGTATGTGGAAAGCGCCGAGTCCGCTGGCTGAAATGAGCACCCTGGACCGCCCGGGAGACCTGTGGATGTGTGGTGATGGACGGGGCCGAACTCGACTTTTTTCTTTTTTTTTTTTTTTCTTTCGTTGGCGGGCCGCGGTATCCACCCCGCCCTAGCCGGGCCCCCCTAGGCAATCCCATAGCCCGGCGCCCGCCGCGCACTTTTTGCCCGCACACGCGAACGCGCACGACCGCCCAACCATTTGCGCCAAACCCGGTGCACCGCGTGCTCAGCGCCTCCAGACGCGTGCACCGCCGAAACAACCGAGCGATAAGCTTGCACGGCACTCCCGCACGAGCCGCCGGGTGCCTGCCGGGAGGGGGTTGTCCTAGCATGGGGTGCATGGCCGGTGTGCTTCCCCACCCCCCTCATTTTGCCAGCCGGCAAATTGGAACTTAGTAACTAACGCTATATAAGTATCAGTTTCTGTACTTTATTGGTATGAGAAGCTTCCAGACCGAAAGGCTGGCGAAATTTTGGGGTAGGGCGGAGCCCTACATTTTTTTTGTGCTGGCGCGGCGGGGTCTCTCTCCCCGGTGGGGTGGCGGCTGGCGCCCACACCGGGACGCCCTTGTGCCGCTTTGGGGCGCGCCAAGCCAGCGGACCCGGGTGTCGCCCGAGGCGCCGCGCACGCGGTTTCTCTTGCGCCGGACGGGCTGAATGCAACAAAACAATCCACTGCAAAAATGGTGCCCTGCAGCTCTGTGTGCGACCCGGCCAAGTTGGCACCGGTGCGGGTGGAGGGCCTGGGCTGGCCCGAAGCGCCGTCGGACCGCTTTGGGGCGCCCCAAGCTACCGCACCCCGGCGTCCCCGGAAACACGGCGAGCATAGTCCTGCTGGGCATGGACCATGCGCGTGCAACGAAGCAACCCGGAGCTCGGGTGGTGCCCTGCAGCTCTGTGACGGACCCGGCCAAGTTGGAAGAAATCGAAAAAGTTAGGGCGGAGCGTTGGGCGGATTTTCCGCGTTTTTTGCCCCTCGAGGCGGCCCCAAGTGCGTCATCGGCGAATTCTCCGGCGGGATGGTCGCGGTATGTGGAAAGCGCCGAGTCCGCTGGCTGAAATGAGCACCCTGGACCGCCCGGGAGACCTGTGGATGTGTGGTGATGGACGGGGCCGAACTCGACTTTTTTCTTTTTTTTTTTTTTTCTTTCGTTGGCGGGCCGCGGTATCCACCCCGCCCTAGCCGGGCCCCCCTAGGCAATCCCATAGCCCGGCGCCCGCCGCGCACTTTTTGCCCGCACACGCGAACGCGCACGACCGCCCAACCATTTGCGCCAAACCCGGTGCACCGCGTGCTCAGCGCCTCCAGACGCGTGCACCGCCGAAACAACCGAGCGATAAGCTTGCACGGCACTCCCGCACGAGCCGCCGGGTGCCTGCCGGGAGGGGGTTGTCCTAGCATGGGGTGCATGGCCGGTGTGCTTCCCCACCCCCCTCATTTTGCCAGCCGGCAAATTGGAACTTAGTAACTAACGCTATATAAGTATCAGTTTCTGTACTTTATTGGTATGAGAAGCTTCCAGACCGAAAGGCTGGCGAAATTTTGGGGTAGGGCGGAGCCCTACATTTTTTTTGTGCTGGCGCGGCGGGGTCTCTCTCCCCGGTGGGGTGGCGGCTGGCGCCCACACCGGGACGCCCTTGTGCCGCTTTGGGGCGCGCCAAGCCAGCGGACCCGGGTGTCGCCCGAGGCGCCGCGCACGCGGTTTCTCTTGCGCCGGACGGGCTGAATGCAACAAAACAATCCACTGCAAAAATGGTGCCCTGCAGCTCTGTGTGCGACCCGGCCAAGTTGGCACCGGTGCGGGTGGAGGGCCTGGGCTGGCCCGAAGCGCCGTCGGACCGCTTTGGGGCGCCCCAAGCTACCGCACCCCGGCGTCCCCGGAAACACGGCGAGCATAGTCCTGCTGGGCATGGACCATGCGCGTGCAACGAAGCAACCCGGAGCTCGGGTGGTGCCCTGCAGCTCTGTGACGGACCCGGCCAAGTTGGAAGAAATCGAAAAAGTTAGGGCGGAGCGTTGGGCGGATTTTCCGCGTTTTTTGCCCCTCGAGGCGGCCCCAAGTGCGTCATCGGCGAATTCTCCGGCGGGATGGTCGCGGTATGTGGAAAGCGCCGAGTCCGCTGGCTGAAATGAGCACCCTGGACCGCCCGGGAGACCTGTGGATGTGTGGTGATGGACGGGGCCGAACTCGACTTTTTTCTTTTTTTTTTTTTTTCTTTCGTTGGCGGGCCGCGGTATCCACCCCGCCCTAGCCGGGCCCCCCTAGGCAATCCCATAGCCCGGCGCCCGCCGCGCACTTTTTGCCCGCACACGCGAACGCGCACGACCGCCCAACCATTTGCGCCAAACCCGGTGCACCGCGTGCTCAGCGCCTCCAGACGCGTGCACCGCCGAAACAACCGAGCGATAAGCTTGCACGGCACTCCCGCACGAGCCGCCGGGTGCCTGCCGGGAGGGGGTTGTCCTAGCATGGGGTGCATGGCCGGTGTGCTTCCCCACCCCCCTCATTTTGCCAGCCGGCAAATTGGAACTTAGTAACTAACGCTATATAAGTATCAGTTTCTGTACTTTATTGGTATGAGAAGCTTCCAGACCGAAAGGCTGGCGAAATTTTGGGGTAGGGCGGAGCCCTACATTTTTTTTGTGCTGGCGCGGCGGGGTCTCTCTCCCCGGTGGGGTGGCGGCTGGCGCCCACACCGGGACGCCCTTGTGCCGCTTTGGGGCGCGCCAAGCCAGCGGACCCGGGTGTCGCCCGAGGCGCCGCGCACGCGGTTTCTCTTGCGCCGGACGGGCTGAATGCAACAAAACAATCCACTGCAAAAATGGTGCCCTGCAGCTCTGTGTGCGACCCGGCCAAGTTGGCACCGGTGCGGGTGGAGGGCCTGGGCTGGCCCGAAGCGCCGTCGGACCGCTTTGGGGCGCCCCAAGCTACCGCACCCCGGCGTCCCCGGAAACACGGCGAGCATAGTCCTGCTGGGCATGGACCATGCGCGTGCAACGAAGCAACCCGGAGCTCGGGTGGTGCCCTGCAGCTCTGTGACGGACCCGGCCAAGTTGGAAGAAATCGAAAAAGTTAGGGCGGAGCGTTGGGCGGATTTTCCGCGTTTTTTGCCCCTCGAGGCGGCCCCAAGTGCGTCATCGGCGAATTCTCCGGCGGGATGGTCGCGGTATGTGGAAAGCGCCGAGTCCGCTGGCTGAAATGAGCACCCTGGACCGCCCGGGAGACCTGTGGATGTGTGGTGATGGACGGGGCCGAACTCGACTTTTTTCTTTTTTTTTTTTTTTCTTTCGTTGGCGGGCCGCGGTATCCACCCCGCCCTAGCCGGGCCCCCCTAGGCAATCCCATAGCCCGGCGCCCGCCGCGCACTTTTTGCCCGCACACGCGAACGCGCACGACCGCCCAACCATTTGCGCCAAACCCGGTGCACCGCGTGCTCAGCGCCTCCAGACGCGTGCACCGCCGAAACAACCGAGCGATAAGCTTGCACGGCACTCCCGCACGAGCCGCCGGGTGCCTGCCGGGAGGGGGTTGTCCTAGCATGGGGTGCATGGCCGGTGTGCTTCCCCACCCCCCTCATTTTGCCAGCCGGCAAATTGGAACTTAGTAACTAACGCTATATAAGTATCAGTTTCTGTACTTTATTGGTATGAGAAGCTTCCAGACCGAAAGGCTGGCGAAATTTTGGGGTAGGGCGGAGCCCTACATTTTTTTTGTGCTGGCGCGGCGGGGTCTCTCTCCCCGGTGGGGTGGCGGCTGGCGCCCACACCGGGACGCCCTTGTGCCGCTTTGGGGCGCGCCAAGCCAGCGGACCCGGGTGTCGCCCGAGGCGCCGCGCACGCGGTTTCTCTTGCGCCGGACGGGCTGAATGCAACAAAACAATCCACTGCAAAAATGGTGCCCTGCAGCTCTGTGTGCGACCCGGCCAAGTTGGCACCGGTGCGGGTGGAGGGCCTGGGCTGGCCCGAAGCGCCGTCGGACCGCTTTGGGGCGCCCCAAGCTACCGCACCCCGGCGTCCCCGGAAACACGGCGAGCATAGTCCTGCTGGGCATGGACCATGCGCGTGCAACGAAGCAACCCGGAGCTCGGGTGGTGCCCTGCAGCTCTGTGACGGACCCGGCCAAGTTGGAAGAAATCGAAAAAGTTAGGGCGGAGCGTTGGGCGGATTTTCCGCGTTTTTTGCCCCTCGAGGCGGCCCCAAGTGCGTCATCGGCGAATTCTCCGGCGGGATGGTCGCGGTATGTGGAAAGCGCCGAGTCCGCTGGCTGAAATGAGCACCCTGGACCGCCCGGGAGACCTGTGGATGTGTGGTGATGGACGGGGCCGAACTCGACTTTTTTCTTTTTTTTTTTTTTTCTTTCGTTGGCGGGCCGCGGTATCCACCCCGCCCTAGCCGGGCCCCCCTAGGCAATCCCATAGCCCGGCGCCCGCCGCGCACTTTTTGCCCGCACACGCGAACGCGCACGACCGCCCAACCATTTGCGCCAAACCCGGTGCACCGCGTGCTCAGCGCCTCCAGACGCGTGCACCGCCGAAACAACCGAGCGATAAGCTTGCACGGCACTCCCGCACGAGCCGCCGGGTGCCTGCCGGGAGGGGGTTGTCCTAGCATGGGGTGCATGGCCGGTGTGCTTCCCCACCCCCCTCATTTTGCCAGCCGGCAAATTGGAACTTAGTAACTAACGCTATATAAGTATCAGTTTCTGTACTTTATTGGTATGAGAAGCTTCCAGACCGAAAGGCTGGCGAAATTTTGGGGTAGGGCGGAGCCCTACATTTTTTTTGTGCTGGCGCGGCGGGGTCTCTCTCCCCGGTGGGGTGGCGGCTGGCGCCCACACCGGGACGCCCTTGTGCCGCTTTGGGGCGCGCCAAGCCAGCGGACCCGGGTGTCGCCCGAGGCGCCGCGCACGCGGTTTCTCTTGCGCCGGACGGGCTGAATGCAACAAAACAATCCACTGCAAAAATGGTGCCCTGCAGCTCTGTGTGCGACCCGGCCAAGTTGGCACCGGTGCGGGTGGAGGGCCTGGGCTGGCCCGAAGCGCCGTCGGACCGCTTTGGGGCGCCCCAAGCTACCGCACCCCGGCGTCCCCGGAAACACGGCGAGCATAGTCCTGCTGGGCATGGACCATGCGCGTGCAACGAAGCAACCCGGAGCTCGGGTGGTGCCCTGCAGCTCTGTGACGGACCCGGCCAAGTTGGAAGAAATCGAAAAAGTTAGGGCGGAGCGTTGGGCGGATTTTCCGCGTTTTTTGCCCCTCGAGGCGGCCCCAAGTGCGTCATCGGCGAATTCTCCGGCGGGATGGTCGCGGTATGTGGAAAGCGCCGAGTCCGCTGGCTGAAATGAGCACCCTGGACCGCCCGGGAGACCTGTGGATGTGTGGTGATGGACGGGGCCGAACTCGACTTTTTTCTTTTTTTTTTTTTTTCTTTCGTTGGCGGGCCGCGGTATCCACCCCGCCCTAGCCGGGCCCCCCTAGGCAATCCCATAGCCCGGCGCCCGCCGCGCACTTTTTGCCCGCACACGCGAACGCGCACGACCGCCCAACCATTTGCGCCAAACCCGGTGCACCGCGTGCTCAGCGCCTCCAGACGCGTGCACCGCCGAAACAACCGAGCGATAAGCTTGCACGGCACTCCCGCACGAGCCGCCGGGTGCCTGCCGGGAGGGGGTTGTCCTAGCATGGGGTGCATGGCCGGTGTGCTTCCCCACCCCCCTCATTTTGCCAGCCGGCAAATTGGAACTTAGTAACTAACGCTATATAAGTATCAGTTTCTGTACTTTATTGGTATGAGAAGCTTCCAGACCGAAAGGCTGGCGAAATTTTGGGGTAGGGCGGAGCCCTACATTTTTTTTGTGCTGGCGCGGCGGGGTCTCTCTCCCCGGTGGGGTGGCGGCTGGCGCCCACACCGGGACGCCCTTGTGCCGCTTTGGGGCGCGCCAAGCCAGCGGACCCGGGTGTCGCCCGAGGCGCCGCGCACGCGGTTTCTCTTGCGCCGGACGGGCTGAATGCAACAAAACAATCCACTGCAAAAATGGTGCCCTGCAGCTCTGTGTGCGACCCGGCCAAGTTGGCACCGGTGCGGGTGGAGGGCCTGGGCTGGCCCGAAGCGCCGTCGGACCGCTTTGGGGCGCCCCAAGCTACCGCACCCCGGCGTCCCCGGAAACACGGCGAGCATAGTCCTGCTGGGCATGGACCATGCGCGTGCAACGAAGCAACCCGGAGCTCGGGTGGTGCCCTGCAGCTCTGTGACGGACCCGGCCAAGTTGGAAGAAATCGAAAAAGTTAGGGCGGAGCGTTGGGCGGATTTTCCGCGTTTTTTGCCCCTCGAGGCGGCCCCAAGTGCGTCATCGGCGAATTCTCCGGCGGGATGGTCGCGGTATGTGGAAAGCGCCGAGTCCGCTGGCTGAAATGAGCACCCTGGACCGCCCGGGAGACCTGTGGATGTGTGGTGATGGACGGGGCCGAACTCGACTTTTTTCTTTTTTTTTTTTTTTCTTTCGTTGGCGGGCCGCGGTATCCACCCCGCCCTAGCCGGGCCCCCCTAGGCAATCCCATAGCCCGGCGCCCGCCGCGCACTTTTTGCCCGCACACGCGAACGCGCACGACCGCCCAACCATTTGCGCCAAACCCGGTGCACCGCGTGCTCAGCGCCTCCAGACGCGTGCACCGCCGAAACAACCGAGCGATAAGCTTGCACGGCACTCCCGCACGAGCCGCCGGGTGCCTGCCGGGAGGGGGTTGTCCTAGCATGGGGTGCATGGCCGGTGTGCTTCCCCACCCCCCTCATTTTGCCAGCCGGCAAATTGGAACTTAGTAACTAACGCTATATAAGTATCAGTTTCTGTACTTTATTGGTATGAGAAGCTTCCAGACCGAAAGGCTGGCGAAATTTTGGGGTAGGGCGGAGCCCTACATTTTTTTTGTGCTGGCGCGGCGGGGTCTCTCTCCCCGGTGGGGTGGCGGCTGGCGCCCACACCGGGACGCCCTTGTGCCGCTTTGGGGCGCGCCAAGCCAGCGGACCCGGGTGTCGCCCGAGGCGCCGCGCACGCGGTTTCTCTTGCGCCGGACGGGCTGAATGCAACAAAACAATCCACTGCAAAAATGGTGCCCTGCAGCTCTGTGTGCGACCCGGCCAAGTTGGCACCGGTGCGGGTGGAGGGCCTGGGCTGGCCCGAAGCGCCGTCGGACCGCTTTGGGGCGCCCCAAGCTACCGCACCCCGGCGTCCCCGGAAACACGGCGAGCATAGTCCTGCTGGGCATGGACCATGCGCGTGCAACGAAGCAACCCGGAGCTCGGGTGGTGCCCTGCAGCTCTGTGACGGACCCGGCCAAGTTGGAAGAAATCGAAAAAGTTAGGGCGGAGCGTTGGGCGGATTTTCCGCGTTTTTTGCCCCTCGAGGCGGCCCCAAGTGCGTCATCGGCGAATTCTCCGGCGGGATGGTCGCGGTATGTGGAAAGCGCCGAGTCCGCTGGCTGAAATGAGCACCCTGGACCGCCCGGGAGACCTGTGGATGTGTGGTGATGGACGGGGCCGAACTCGACTTTTTTCTTTTTTTTTTTTTTTCTTTCGTTGGCGGGCCGCGGTATCCACCCCGCCCTAGCCGGGCCCCCCTAGGCAATCCCATAGCCCGGCGCCCGCCGCGCACTTTTTGCCCGCACACGCGAACGCGCACGACCGCCCAACCATTTGCGCCAAACCCGGTGCACCGCGTGCTCAGCGCCTCCAGACGCGTGCACCGCCGAAACAACCGAGCGATAAGCTTGCACGGCACTCCCGCACGAGCCGCCGGGTGCCTGCCGGGAGGGGGTTGTCCTAGCATGGGGTGCATGGCCGGTGTGCTTCCCCACCCCCCTCATTTTGCCAGCCGGCAAATTGGAACTTAGTAACTAACGCTATATAAGTATCAGTTTCTGTACTTTATTGGTATGAGAAGCTTCCAGACCGAAAGGCTGGCGAAATTTTGGGGTAGGGCGGAGCCCTACATTTTTTTTGTGCTGGCGCGGCGGGGTCTCTCTCCCCGGTGGGGTGGCGGCTGGCGCCCACACCGGGACGCCCTTGTGCCGCTTTGGGGCGCGCCAAGCCAGCGGACCCGGGTGTCGCCCGAGGCGCCGCGCACGCGGTTTCTCTTGCGCCGGACGGGCTGAATGCAACAAAACAATCCACTGCAAAAATGGTGCCCTGCAGCTCTGTGTGCGACCCGGCCAAGTTGGCACCGGTGCGGGTGGAGGGCCTGGGCTGGCCCGAAGCGCCGTCGGACCGCTTTGGGGCGCCCCAAGCTACCGCACCCCGGCGTCCCCGGAAACACGGCGAGCATAGTCCTGCTGGGCATGGACCATGCGCGTGCAACGAAGCAACCCGGAGCTCGGGTGGTGCCCTGCAGCTCTGTGACGGACCCGGCCAAGTTGGAAGAAATCGAAAAAGTTAGGGCGGAGCGTTGGGCGGATTTTCCGCGTTTTTTGCCCCTCGAGGCGGCCCCAAGTGCGTCATCGGCGAATTCTCCGGCGGGATGGTCGCGGTATGTGGAAAGCGCCGAGTCCGCTGGCTGAAATGAGCACCCTGGACCGCCCGGGAGACCTGTGGATGTGTGGTGATGGACGGGGCCGAACTCGACTTTTTTCTTTTTTTTTTTTTTTCTTTCGTTGGCGGGCCGCGGTATCCACCCCGCCCTAGCCGGGCCCCCCTAGGCAATCCCATAGCCCGGCGCCCGCCGCGCACTTTTTGCCCGCACACGCGAACGCGCACGACCGCCCAACCATTTGCGCCAAACCCGGTGCACCGCGTGCTCAGCGCCTCCAGACGCGTGCACCGCCGAAACAACCGAGCGATAAGCTTGCACGGCACTCCCGCACGAGCCGCCGGGTGCCTGCCGGGAGGGGGTTGTCCTAGCATGGGGTGCATGGCCGGTGTGCTTCCCCACCCCCCTCATTTTGCCAGCCGGCAAATTGGAACTTAGTAACTAACGCTATATAAGTATCAGTTTCTGTACTTTATTGGTATGAGAAGCTTCCAGACCGAAAGGCTGGCGAAATTTTGGGGTAGGGCGGAGCCCTACATTTTTTTTGTGCTGGCGCGGCGGGGTCTCTCTCCCCGGTGGGGTGGCGGCTGGCGCCCACACCGGGACGCCCTTGTGCCGCTTTGGGGCGCGCCAAGCCAGCGGACCCGGGTGTCGCCCGAGGCGCCGCGCACGCGGTTTCTCTTGCGCCGGACGGGCTGAATGCAACAAAACAATCCACTGCAAAAATGGTGCCCTGCAGCTCTGTGTGCGACCCGGCCAAGTTGGCACCGGTGCGGGTGGAGGGCCTGGGCTGGCCCGAAGCGCCGTCGGACCGCTTTGGGGCGCCCCAAGCTACCGCACCCCGGCGTCCCCGGAAACACGGCGAGCATAGTCCTGCTGGGCATGGACCATGCGCGTGCAACGAAGCAACCCGGAGCTCGGGTGGTGCCCTGCAGCTCTGTGACGGACCCGGCCAAGTTGGAAGAAATCGAAAAAGTTAGGGCGGAGCGTTGGGCGGATTTTCCGCGTTTTTTGCCCCTCGAGGCGGCCCCAAGTGCGTCATCGGCGAATTCTCCGGCGGGATGGTCGCGGTATGTGGAAAGCGCCGAGTCCGCTGGCTGAAATGAGCACCCTGGACCGCCCGGGAGACCTGTGGATGTGTGGTGATGGACGGGGCCGAACTCGACTTTTTTCTTTTTTTTTTTTTTTCTTTCGTTGGCGGGCCGCGGTATCCACCCCGCCCTAGCCGGGCCCCCCTAGGCAATCCCATAGCCCGGCGCCCGCCGCGCACTTTTTGCCCGCACACGCGAACGCGCACGACCGCCCAACCATTTGCGCCAAACCCGGTGCACCGCGTGCTCAGCGCCTCCAGACGCGTGCACCGCCGAAACAACCGAGCGATAAGCTTGCACGGCACTCCCGCACGAGCCGCCGGGTGCCTGCCGGGAGGGGGTTGTCCTAGCATGGGGTGCATGGCCGGTGTGCTTCCCCACCCCCCTCATTTTGCCAGCCGGCAAATTGGAACTTAGTAACTAACGCTATATAAGTATCAGTTTCTGTACTTTATTGGTATGAGAAGCTTCCAGACCGAAAGGCTGGCGAAATTTTGGGGTAGGGCGGAGCCCTACATTTTTTTTGTGCTGGCGCGGCGGGGTCTCTCTCCCCGGTGGGGTGGCGGCTGGCGCCCACACCGGGACGCCCTTGTGCCGCTTTGGGGCGCGCCAAGCCAGCGGACCCGGGTGTCGCCCGAGGCGCCGCGCACGCGGTTTCTCTTGCGCCGGACGGGCTGAATGCAACAAAACAATCCACTGCAAAAATGGTGCCCTGCAGCTCTGTGTGCGACCCGGCCAAGTTGGCACCGGTGCGGGTGGAGGGCCTGGGCTGGCCCGAAGCGCCGTCGGACCGCTTTGGGGCGCCCCAAGCTACCGCACCCCGGCGTCCCCGGAAACACGGCGAGCATAGTCCTGCTGGGCATGGACCATGCGCGTGCAACGAAGCAACCCGGAGCTCGGGTGGTGCCCTGCAGCTCTGTGACGGACCCGGCCAAGTTGGAAGAAATCGAAAAAGTTAGGGCGGAGCGTTGGGCGGATTTTCCGCGTTTTTTGCCCCTCGAGGCGGCCCCAAGTGCGTCATCGGCGAATTCTCCGGCGGGATGGTCGCGGTATGTGGAAAGCGCCGAGTCCGCTGGCTGAAATGAGCACCCTGGACCGCCCGGGAGACCTGTGGATGTGTGGTGATGGACGGGGCCGAACTCGACTTTTTTCTTTTTTTTTTTTTTTCTTTCGTTGGCGGGCCGCGGTATCCACCCCGCCCTAGCCGGGCCCCCCTAGGCAATCCCATAGCCCGGCGCCCGCCGCGCACTTTTTGCCCGCACACGCGAACGCGCACGACCGCCCAACCATTTGCGCCAAACCCGGTGCACCGCGTGCTCAGCGCCTCCAGACGCGTGCACCGCCGAAACAACCGAGCGATAAGCTTGCACGGCACTCCCGCACGAGCCGCCGGGTGCCTGCCGGGAGGGGGTTGTCCTAGCATGGGGTGCATGGCCGGTGTGCTTCCCCACCCCCCTCATTTTGCCAGCCGGCAAATTGGAACTTAGTAACTAACGCTATATAAGTATCAGTTTCTGTACTTTATTGGTATGAGAAGCTTCCAGACCGAAAGGCTGGCGAAATTTTGGGGTAGGGCGGAGCCCTACATTTTTTTTGTGCTGGCGCGGCGGGGTCTCTCTCCCCGGTGGGGTGGCGGCTGGCGCCCACACCGGGACGCCCTTGTGCCGCTTTGGGGCGCGCCAAGCCAGCGGACCCGGGTGTCGCCCGAGGCGCCGCGCACGCGGTTTCTCTTGCGCCGGACGGGCTGAATGCAACAAAACAATCCACTGCAAAAATGGTGCCCTGCAGCTCTGTGTGCGACCCGGCCAAGTTGGCACCGGTGCGGGTGGAGGGCCTGGGCTGGCCCGAAGCGCCGTCGGACCGCTTTGGGGCGCCCCAAGCTACCGCACCCCGGCGTCCCCGGAAACACGGCGAGCATAGTCCTGCTGGGCATGGACCATGCGCGTGCAACGAAGCAACCCGGAGCTCGGGTGGTGCCCTGCAGCTCTGTGACGGACCCGGCCAAGTTGGAAGAAATCGAAAAAGTTAGGGCGGAGCGTTGGGCGGATTTTCCGCGTTTTTTGCCCCTCGAGGCGGCCCCAAGTGCGTCATCGGCGAATTCTCCGGCGGGATGGTCGCGGTATGTGGAAAGCGCCGAGTCCGCTGGCTGAAATGAGCACCCTGGACCGCCCGGGAGACCTGTGGATGTGTGGTGATGGACGGGGCCGAACTCGACTTTTTTCTTTTTTTTTTTTTTTCTTTCGTTGGCGGGCCGCGGTATCCACCCCGCCCTAGCCGGGCCCCCCTAGGCAATCCCATAGCCCGGCGCCCGCCGCGCACTTTTTGCCCGCACACGCGAACGCGCACGACCGCCCAACCATTTGCGCCAAACCCGGTGCACCGCGTGCTCAGCGCCTCCAGACGCGTGCACCGCCGAAACAACCGAGCGATAAGCTTGCACGGCACTCCCGCACGAGCCGCCGGGTGCCTGCCGGGAGGGGGTTGTCCTAGCATGGGGTGCATGGCCGGTGTGCTTCCCCACCCCCCTCATTTTGCCAGCCGGCAAATTGGAACTTAGTAACTAACGCTATATAAGTATCAGTTTCTGTACTTTATTGGTATGAGAAGCTTCCAGACCGAAAGGCTGGCGAAATTTTGGGGTAGGGCGGAGCCCTACATTTTTTTTGTGCTGGCGCGGCGGGGTCTCTCTCCCCGGTGGGGTGGCGGCTGGCGCCCACACCGGGACGCCCTTGTGCCGCTTTGGGGCGCGCCAAGCCAGCGGACCCGGGTGTCGCCCGAGGCGCCGCGCACGCGGTTTCTCTTGCGCCGGACGGGCTGAATGCAACAAAACAATCCACTGCAAAAATGGTGCCCTGCAGCTCTGTGTGCGACCCGGCCAAGTTGGCACCGGTGCGGGTGGAGGGCCTGGGCTGGCCCGAAGCGCCGTCGGACCGCTTTGGGGCGCCCCAAGCTACCGCACCCCGGCGTCCCCGGAAACACGGCGAGCATAGTCCTGCTGGGCATGGACCATGCGCGTGCAACGAAGCAACCCGGAGCTCGGGTGGTGCCCTGCAGCTCTGTGACGGACCCGGCCAAGTTGGAAGAAATCGAAAAAGTTAGGGCGGAGCGTTGGGCGGATTTTCCGCGTTTTTTGCCCCTCGAGGCGGCCCCAAGTGCGTCATCGGCGAATTCTCCGGCGGGATGGTCGCGGTATGTGGAAAGCGCCGAGTCCGCTGGCTGAAATGAGCACCCTGGACCGCCCGGGAGACCTGTGGATGTGTGGTGATGGACGGGGCCGAACTCGACTTTTTTCTTTTTTTTTTTTTTTCTTTCGTTGGCGGGCCGCGGTATCCACCCCGCCCTAGCCGGGCCCCCCTAGGCAATCCCATAGCCCGGCGCCCGCCGCGCACTTTTTGCCCGCACACGCGAACGCGCACGACCGCCCAACCATTTGCGCCAAACCCGGTGCACCGCGTGCTCAGCGCCTCCAGACGCGTGCACCGCCGAAACAACCGAGCGATAAGCTTGCACGGCACTCCCGCACGAGCCGCCGGGTGCCTGCCGGGAGGGGGTTGTCCTAGCATGGGGTGCATGGCCGGTGTGCTTCCCCACCCCCCTCATTTTGCCAGCCGGCAAATTGGAACTTAGTAACTAACGCTATATAAGTATCAGTTTCTGTACTTTATTGGTATGAGAAGCTTCCAGACCGAAAGGCTGGCGAAATTTTGGGGTAGGGCGGAGCCCTACATTTTTTTTGTGCTGGCGCGGCGGGGTCTCTCTCCCCGGTGGGGTGGCGGCTGGCGCCCACACCGGGACGCCCTTGTGCCGCTTTGGGGCGCGCCAAGCCAGCGGACCCGGGTGTCGCCCGAGGCGCCGCGCACGCGGTTTCTCTTGCGCCGGACGGGCTGAATGCAACAAAACAATCCACTGCAAAAATGGTGCCCTGCAGCTCTGTGTGCGACCCGGCCAAGTTGGCACCGGTGCGGGTGGAGGGCCTGGGCTGGCCCGAAGCGCCGTCGGACCGCTTTGGGGCGCCCCAAGCTACCGCACCCCGGCGTCCCCGGAAACACGGCGAGCATAGTCCTGCTGGGCATGGACCATGCGCGTGCAACGAAGCAACCCGGAGCTCGGGTGGTGCCCTGCAGCTCTGTGACGGACCCGGCCAAGTTGGAAGAAATCGAAAAAGTTAGGGCGGAGCGTTGGGCGGATTTTCCGCGTTTTTTGCCCCTCGAGGCGGCCCCAAGTGCGTCATCGGCGAATTCTCCGGCGGGATGGTCGCGGTATGTGGAAAGCGCCGAGTCCGCTGGCTGAAATGAGCACCCTGGACCGCCCGGGAGACCTGTGGATGTGTGGTGATGGACGGGGCCGAACTCGACTTTTTTCTTTTTTTTTTTTTTTCTTTCGTTGGCGGGCCGCGGTATCCACCCCGCCCTAGCCGGGCCCCCCTAGGCAATCCCATAGCCCGGCGCCCGCCGCGCACTTTTTGCCCGCACACGCGAACGCGCACGACCGCCCAACCATTTGCGCCAAACCCGGTGCACCGCGTGCTCAGCGCCTCCAGACGCGTGCACCGCCGAAACAACCGAGCGATAAGCTTGCACGGCACTCCCGCACGAGCCGCCGGGTGCCTGCCGGGAGGGGGTTGTCCTAGCATGGGGTGCATGGCCGGTGTGCTTCCCCACCCCCCTCATTTTGCCAGCCGGCAAATTGGAACTTAGTAACTAACGCTATATAAGTATCAGTTTCTGTACTTTATTGGTATGAGAAGCTTCCAGACCGAAAGGCTGGCGAAATTTTGGGGTAGGGCGGAGCCCTACATTTTTTTTGTGCTGGCGCGGCGGGGTCTCTCTCCCCGGTGGGGTGGCGGCTGGCGCCCACACCGGGACGCCCTTGTGCCGCTTTGGGGCGCGCCAAGCCAGCGGACCCGGGTGTCGCCCGAGGCGCCGCGCACGCGGTTTCTCTTGCGCCGGACGGGCTGAATGCAACAAAACAATCCACTGCAAAAATGGTGCCCTGCAGCTCTGTGTGCGACCCGGCCAAGTTGGCACCGGTGCGGGTGGAGGGCCTGGGCTGGCCCGAAGCGCCGTCGGACCGCTTTGGGGCGCCCCAAGCTACCGCACCCCGGCGTCCCCGGAAACACGGCGAGCATAGTCCTGCTGGGCATGGACCATGCGCGTGCAACGAAGCAACCCGGAGCTCGGGTGGTGCCCTGCAGCTCTGTGACGGACCCGGCCAAGTTGGAAGAAATCGAAAAAGTTAGGGCGGAGCGTTGGGCGGATTTTCCGCGTTTTTTGCCCCTCGAGGCGGCCCCAAGTGCGTCATCGGCGAATTCTCCGGCGGGATGGTCGCGGTATGTGGAAAGCGCCGAGTCCGCTGGCTGAAATGAGCACCCTGGACCGCCCGGGAGACCTGTGGATGTGTGGTGATGGACGGGGCCGAACTCGACTTTTTTCTTTTTTTTTTTTTTTCTTTCGTTGGCGGGCCGCGGTATCCACCCCGCCCTAGCCGGGCCCCCCTAGGCAATCCCATAGCCCGGCGCCCGCCGCGCACTTTTTGCCCGCACACGCGAACGCGCACGACCGCCCAACCATTTGCGCCAAACCCGGTGCACCGCGTGCTCAGCGCCTCCAGACGCGTGCACCGCCGAAACAACCGAGCGATAAGCTTGCACGGCACTCCCGCACGAGCCGCCGGGTGCCTGCCGGGAGGGGGTTGTCCTAGCATGGGGTGCATGGCCGGTGTGCTTCCCCACCCCCCTCATTTTGCCAGCCGGCAAATTGGAACTTAGTAACTAACGCTATATAAGTATCAGTTTCTGTACTTTATTGGTATGAGAAGCTTCCAGACCGAAAGGCTGGCGAAATTTTGGGGTAGGGCGGAGCCCTACATTTTTTTTGTGCTGGCGCGGCGGGGTCTCTCTCCCCGGTGGGGTGGCGGCTGGCGCCCACACCGGGACGCCCTTGTGCCGCTTTGGGGCGCGCCAAGCCAGCGGACCCGGGTGTCGCCCGAGGCGCCGCGCACGCGGTTTCTCTTGCGCCGGACGGGCTGAATGCAACAAAACAATCCACTGCAAAAATGGTGCCCTGCAGCTCTGTGTGCGACCCGGCCAAGTTGGCACCGGTGCGGGTGGAGGGCCTGGGCTGGCCCGAAGCGCCGTCGGACCGCTTTGGGGCGCCCCAAGCTACCGCACCCCGGCGTCCCCGGAAACACGGCGAGCATAGTCCTGCTGGGCATGGACCATGCGCGTGCAACGAAGCAACCCGGAGCTCGGGTGGTGCCCTGCAGCTCTGTGACGGACCCGGCCAAGTTGGAAGAAATCGAAAAAGTTAGGGCGGAGCGTTGGGCGGATTTTCCGCGTTTTTTGCCCCTCGAGGCGGCCCCAAGTGCGTCATCGGCGAATTCTCCGGCGGGATGGTCGCGGTATGTGGAAAGCGCCGAGTCCGCTGGCTGAAATGAGCACCCTGGACCGCCCGGGAGACCTGTGGATGTGTGGTGATGGACGGGGCCGAACTCGACTTTTTTCTTTTTTTTTTTTTTTCTTTCGTTGGCGGGCCGCGGTATCCACCCCGCCCTAGCCGGGCCCCCCTAGGCAATCCCATAGCCCGGCGCCCGCCGCGCACTTTTTGCCCGCACACGCGAACGCGCACGACCGCCCAACCATTTGCGCCAAACCCGGTGCACCGCGTGCTCAGCGCCTCCAGACGCGTGCACCGCCGAAACAACCGAGCGATAAGCTTGCACGGCACTCCCGCACGAGCCGCCGGGTGCCTGCCGGGAGGGGGTTGTCCTAGCATGGGGTGCATGGCCGGTGTGCTTCCCCACCCCCCTCATTTTGCCAGCCGGCAAATTGGAACTTAGTAACTAACGCTATATAAGTATCAGTTTCTGTACTTTATTGGTATGAGAAGCTTCCAGACCGAAAGGCTGGCGAAATTTTGGGGTAGGGCGGAGCCCTACATTTTTTTTGTGCTGGCGCGGCGGGGTCTCTCTCCCCGGTGGGGTGGCGGCTGGCGCCCACACCGGGACGCCCTTGTGCCGCTTTGGGGCGCGCCAAGCCAGCGGACCCGGGTGTCGCCCGAGGCGCCGCGCACGCGGTTTCTCTTGCGCCGGACGGGCTGAATGCAACAAAACAATCCACTGCAAAAATGGTGCCCTGCAGCTCTGTGTGCGACCCGGCCAAGTTGGCACCGGTGCGGGTGGAGGGCCTGGGCTGGCCCGAAGCGCCGTCGGACCGCTTTGGGGCGCCCCAAGCTACCGCACCCCGGCGTCCCCGGAAACACGGCGAGCATAGTCCTGCTGGGCATGGACCATGCGCGTGCAACGAAGCAACCCGGAGCTCGGGTGGTGCCCTGCAGCTCTGTGACGGACCCGGCCAAGTTGGAAGAAATCGAAAAAGTTAGGGCGGAGCGTTGGGCGGATTTTCCGCGTTTTTTGCCCCTCGAGGCGGCCCCAAGTGCGTCATCGGCGAATTCTCCGGCGGGATGGTCGCGGTATGTGGAAAGCGCCGAGTCCGCTGGCTGAAATGAGCACCCTGGACCGCCCGGGAGACCTGTGGATGTGTGGTGATGGACGGGGCCGAACTCGACTTTTTTCTTTTTTTTTTTTTTTCTTTCGTTGGCGGGCCGCGGTATCCACCCCGCCCTAGCCGGGCCCCCCTAGGCAATCCCATAGCCCGGCGCCCGCCGCGCACTTTTTGCCCGCACACGCGAACGCGCACGACCGCCCAACCATTTGCGCCAAACCCGGTGCACCGCGTGCTCAGCGCCTCCAGACGCGTGCACCGCCGAAACAACCGAGCGATAAGCTTGCACGGCACTCCCGCACGAGCCGCCGGGTGCCTGCCGGGAGGGGGTTGTCCTAGCATGGGGTGCATGGCCGGTGTGCTTCCCCACCCCCCTCATTTTGCCAGCCGGCAAATTGGAACTTAGTAACTAACGCTATATAAGTATCAGTTTCTGTACTTTATTGGTATGAGAAGCTTCCAGACCGAAAGGCTGGCGAAATTTTGGGGTAGGGCGGAGCCCTACATTTTTTTTGTGCTGGCGCGGCGGGGTCTCTCTCCCCGGTGGGGTGGCGGCTGGCGCCCACACCGGGACGCCCTTGTGCCGCTTTGGGGCGCGCCAAGCCAGCGGACCCGGGTGTCGCCCGAGGCGCCGCGCACGCGGTTTCTCTTGCGCCGGACGGGCTGAATGCAACAAAACAATCCACTGCAAAAATGGTGCCCTGCAGCTCTGTGTGCGACCCGGCCAAGTTGGCACCGGTGCGGGTGGAGGGCCTGGGCTGGCCCGAAGCGCCGTCGGACCGCTTTGGGGCGCCCCAAGCTACCGCACCCCGGCGTCCCCGGAAACACGGCGAGCATAGTCCTGCTGGGCATGGACCATGCGCGTGCAACGAAGCAACCCGGAGCTCGGGTGGTGCCCTGCAGCTCTGTGACGGACCCGGCCAAGTTGGAAGAAATCGAAAAAGTTAGGGCGGAGCGTTGGGCGGATTTTCCGCGTTTTTTGCCCCTCGAGGCGGCCCCAAGTGCGTCATCGGCGAATTCTCCGGCGGGATGGTCGCGGTATGTGGAAAGCGCCGAGTCCGCTGGCTGAAATGAGCACCCTGGACCGCCCGGGAGACCTGTGGATGTGTGGTGATGGACGGGGCCGAACTCGACTTTTTTCTTTTTTTTTTTTTTTCTTTCGTTGGCGGGCCGCGGTATCCACCCCGCCCTAGCCGGGCCCCCCTAGGCAATCCCATAGCCCGGCGCCCGCCGCGCACTTTTTGCCCGCACACGCGAACGCGCACGACCGCCCAACCATTTGCGCCAAACCCGGTGCACCGCGTGCTCAGCGCCTCCAGACGCGTGCACCGCCGAAACAACCGAGCGATAAGCTTGCACGGCACTCCCGCACGAGCCGCCGGGTGCCTGCCGGGAGGGGGTTGTCCTAGCATGGGGTGCATGGCCGGTGTGCTTCCCCACCCCCCTCATTTTGCCAGCCGGCAAATTGGAACTTAGTAACTAACGCTATATAAGTATCAGTTTCTGTACTTTATTGGTATGAGAAGCTTCCAGACCGAAAGGCTGGCGAAATTTTGGGGTAGGGCGGAGCCCTACATTTTTTTTGTGCTGGCGCGGCGGGGTCTCTCTCCCCGGTGGGGTGGCGGCTGGCGCCCACACCGGGACGCCCTTGTGCCGCTTTGGGGCGCGCCAAGCCAGCGGACCCGGGTGTCGCCCGAGGCGCCGCGCACGCGGTTTCTCTTGCGCCGGACGGGCTGAATGCAACAAAACAATCCACTGCAAAAATGGTGCCCTGCAGCTCTGTGTGCGACCCGGCCAAGTTGGCACCGGTGCGGGTGGAGGGCCTGGGCTGGCCCGAAGCGCCGTCGGACCGCTTTGGGGCGCCCCAAGCTACCGCACCCCGGCGTCCCCGGAAACACGGCGAGCATAGTCCTGCTGGGCATGGACCATGCGCGTGCAACGAAGCAACCCGGAGCTCGGGTGGTGCCCTGCAGCTCTGTGACGGACCCGGCCAAGTTGGAAGAAATCGAAAAAGTTAGGGCGGAGCGTTGGGCGGATTTTCCGCGTTTTTTGCCCCTCGAGGCGGCCCCAAGTGCGTCATCGGCGAATTCTCCGGCGGGATGGTCGCGGTATGTGGAAAGCGCCGAGTCCGCTGGCTGAAATGAGCACCCTGGACCGCCCGGGAGACCTGTGGATGTGTGGTGATGGACGGGGCCGAACTCGACTTTTTTCTTTTTTTTTTTTTTTCTTTCGTTGGCGGGCCGCGGTATCCACCCCGCCCTAGCCGGGCCCCCCTAGGCAATCCCATAGCCCGGCGCCCGCCGCGCACTTTTTGCCCGCACACGCGAACGCGCACGACCGCCCAACCATTTGCGCCAAACCCGGTGCACCGCGTGCTCAGCGCCTCCAGACGCGTGCACCGCCGAAACAACCGAGCGATAAGCTTGCACGGCACTCCCGCACGAGCCGCCGGGTGCCTGCCGGGAGGGGGTTGTCCTAGCATGGGGTGCATGGCCGGTGTGCTTCCCCACCCCCCTCATTTTGCCAGCCGGCAAATTGGAACTTAGTAACTAACGCTATATAAGTATCAGTTTCTGTACTTTATTGGTATGAGAAGCTTCCAGACCGAAAGGCTGGCGAAATTTTGGGGTAGGGCGGAGCCCTACATTTTTTTTGTGCTGGCGCGGCGGGGTCTCTCTCCCCGGTGGGGTGGCGGCTGGCGCCCACACCGGGACGCCCTTGTGCCGCTTTGGGGCGCGCCAAGCCAGCGGACCCGGGTGTCGCCCGAGGCGCCGCGCACGCGGTTTCTCTTGCGCCGGACGGGCTGAATGCAACAAAACAATCCACTGCAAAAATGGTGCCCTGCAGCTCTGTGTGCGACCCGGCCAAGTTGGCACCGGTGCGGGTGGAGGGCCTGGGCTGGCCCGAAGCGCCGTCGGACCGCTTTGGGGCGCCCCAAGCTACCGCACCCCGGCGTCCCCGGAAACACGGCGAGCATAGTCCTGCTGGGCATGGACCATGCGCGTGCAACGAAGCAACCCGGAGCTCGGGTGGTGCCCTGCAGCTCTGTGACGGACCCGGCCAAGTTGGAAGAAATCGAAAAAGTTAGGGCGGAGCGTTGGGCGGATTTTCCGCGTTTTTTGCCCCTCGAGGCGGCCCCAAGTGCGTCATCGGCGAATTCTCCGGCGGGATGGTCGCGGTATGTGGAAAGCGCCGAGTCCGCTGGCTGAAATGAGCACCCTGGACCGCCCGGGAGACCTGTGGATGTGTGGTGATGGACGGGGCCGAACTCGACTTTTTTCTTTTTTTTTTTTTTTCTTTCGTTGGCGGGCCGCGGTATCCACCCCGCCCTAGCCGGGCCCCCCTAGGCAATCCCATAGCCCGGCGCCCGCCGCGCACTTTTTGCCCGCACACGCGAACGCGCACGACCGCCCAACCATTTGCGCCAAACCCGGTGCACCGCGTGCTCAGCGCCTCCAGACGCGTGCACCGCCGAAACAACCGAGCGATAAGCTTGCACGGCACTCCCGCACGAGCCGCCGGGTGCCTGCCGGGAGGGGGTTGTCCTAGCATGGGGTGCATGGCCGGTGTGCTTCCCCACCCCCCTCATTTTGCCAGCCGGCAAATTGGAACTTAGTAACTAACGCTATATAAGTATCAGTTTCTGTACTTTATTGGTATGAGAAGCTTCCAGACCGAAAGGCTGGCGAAATTTTGGGGTAGGGCGGAGCCCTACATTTTTTTTGTGCTGGCGCGGCGGGGTCTCTCTCCCCGGTGGGGTGGCGGCTGGCGCCCACACCGGGACGCCCTTGTGCCGCTTTGGGGCGCGCCAAGCCAGCGGACCCGGGTGTCGCCCGAGGCGCCGCGCACGCGGTTTCTCTTGCGCCGGACGGGCTGAATGCAACAAAACAATCCACTGCAAAAATGGTGCCCTGCAGCTCTGTGTGCGACCCGGCCAAGTTGGCACCGGTGCGGGTGGAGGGCCTGGGCTGGCCCGAAGCGCCGTCGGACCGCTTTGGGGCGCCCCAAGCTACCGCACCCCGGCGTCCCCGGAAACACGGCGAGCATAGTCCTGCTGGGCATGGACCATGCGCGTGCAACGAAGCAACCCGGAGCTCGGGTGGTGCCCTGCAGCTCTGTGACGGACCCGGCCAAGTTGGAAGAAATCGAAAAAGTTAGGGCGGAGCGTTGGGCGGATTTTCCGCGTTTTTTGCCCCTCGAGGCGGCCCCAAGTGCGTCATCGGCGAATTCTCCGGCGGGATGGTCGCGGTATGTGGAAAGCGCCGAGTCCGCTGGCTGAAATGAGCACCCTGGACCGCCCGGGAGACCTGTGGATGTGTGGTGATGGACGGGGCCGAACTCGACTTTTTTCTTTTTTTTTTTTTTTCTTTCGTTGGCGGGCCGCGGTATCCACCCCGCCCTAGCCGGGCCCCCCTAGGCAATCCCATAGCCCGGCGCCCGCCGCGCACTTTTTGCCCGCACACGCGAACGCGCACGACCGCCCAACCATTTGCGCCAAACCCGGTGCACCGCGTGCTCAGCGCCTCCAGACGCGTGCACCGAAAAAGTTGTGTCTCACTCATTATCGTGTTTGCCGAAAGAGTATTTGATGAAGTTGCTTTTCTTAAGATAGCTCAAACCTATTCTCGGGCTGTATAACGCTGCAGGGTACCTGAGTCTGGAGGTGGTTGTACCGTCCAGTGTCTTTGTTTGGAAGCTTAGCTACAAGTTGCCGCTCGTTTTGTCTTCTTGTTTGATGCTTTATCAATTAGGTTTCCTTTTTTAATTCTTCCAGATTTTGTTATGACCGGTCAACGGTGGAGGGCTCTTGTTTTGTGTCTTCGAAATAGAGGCTTCTCACACAGTTCATCTGACCTCCAAAAAACGTCTCTAACTACTGGGCGGAAATATACGTGGCGGGCTGATATTCCGCTGATGACGTCTCAATGATCTTTTTTTTGTTTCTCGTTTTGAAGTGAATTCCCGTTCTGTGACACTCCTCATCTCGTTCACGTTCTTACCGTTCTTTGTTTCTTTATCCACGGACGTAGGCGCTGAACCTTGTTTTTTCACTTCCTTCATTGAAGCGCTCCGGGTATTTAGAATGGATTCTTCTCTGAAACATCCGGTTTTGCGGGTGCCTAGATTTCCGGCTTACAAATTGTGGCGGTGCCATTATTATTATTCGTTTTCTTATCCTGCCATTGTGGCCGGCAATAAAATATATACGTGTGTGTGTATTGGCAACGACTACCGTGTGCAGGATGCATATGCGCCAACGGTGATAATAGATGGCATAAAAATGAGTCGACGTTAGATTTGTGCTGGGTGCTCCGGGACGTTGGGCATACGCGTTTCTTCCATATCCCATAAACGTGAAATATCGTGTACGTTGTCAGATGCCCAGGAAGCTGCTTCCTTGACATGTTGATAATCTCAATTTGCTTAGGCAAAATATAGCGTCTAGCATTTTCTGTCTGTGTAGTTCTCATTGAAGTACGTGTGCGCATCGTAAAGGTGGGAAGCGGTGAATGAACGTTACCATCTGTGCAGCCGCTTGTTTGATTTTGCCTTCTGTTAACCCACCCGTCAGTACTCGTGCAGCTTATTATACGTTTCTCATTATCCGGATGATACACGCGGCACCGCAGGATGCAGAGGTGAACCACCGCACTTGACCCTTCCCATTTGATAAATGCACAGCTCGTGTACGATCTCAACTGGAGTTTATCGCATCTATGCACTTGCCATTTCTCCCTGGTTGTGCCGTCTGGTCCTTTATTCAGCGGTGTTTCATTTCGCACTCAACTTCGACGGGAGACTCAACGTGCGTCAACGGCACATTTCAGGCGGTGACACATTCAGTGTGATCCGGATCAAAGAGAGCGCTGAGCAACAAAACCATCATATCAAGCTATAAAAACCGAGCACCTAAACATACACACCACCGGTACCGCTAATCGTGGCAATCCTCCAACCCCACAAATTCTTGATCTCCCTTCTCCTGCATCTCCACAGACACACAGCAAACCGACCGTCCGCAGACAAGTTACAAGAAAGCCGACACCGCATCAACTGGAGAGCGACCCTAAACTTCCGCACGGCCTCCTCGCAACACCCCAGAGCCGGGCGCGACACAAGAAACCGTCAGAAGCAACCCACCAGTGCACCTGCGGCACACAACACGGACGCCCGCCGGTAGCCCTCCGGTGCCGCCTCCTCCGGCACCCCGAGTCCTCCGCTGTCGTCCCGCTCCTTGCGCCTTCTGCGTCGCACGTCGGGCAGGCAGAAGTGCGCAGCGCCATCGCTCGCAACCGCTGCGCACTTCCCCCGCCCTCCACCAGTCCCGCAGGAGAGGGCCCAGTGCGCACGGATCTCCATCCACCCACCCAACGCAACAGCAAGAATGCCTGCATCCACAACGACAAGAGGGCGGTCCGAGTGCATCGGCAGCGCCGGAGTGTCATCAACGCACCTCCTCCGTTGTGAGCCTGCGCCCGTGCTCTCTCGCTCTCCTGCCCCTCCACCGGCGGTCCGCTGTGGCCGTCAGCGACGTGCGGGGGGAGGGGGGGGGGGCGTTGCGAAACAGTCGCGGCCGGCAGCGGCGCACGGGCAGTTGTGCACAGCTCCCCCCACGGCCTCTTGCCGCCGCCCTCCACGCGTCCGCGGAACGAAGCCGGAGCCGCTGTGCAGTCCCGAGATGCGCGGCCGCACCGTGACGCCTGGCGCGCAGCGTGCGAGCCGCATTCTCCCGAGACCGCATCTCGCCCGCACCGCCGCCGCACACCCTTCGCTGGTCCGCGTTTCGACGGCAGCGTGAGGCGAGCGAAAAGCGGGGGCGGAAAGCACCAGCGCGCGACGGCGGGCAAGGAGCCGGAGGTCGGACACGGCGAGGAGGCAGCGGGAGGCAGAGGCACCGCGCTAAAAAAAGAGTTGGGAGTACGGCACTTAGGGTTCCCGAGTCATCACTGACCTCAGTACTAACTAAGCCTGTGGGTGCTTAACTTCACAAATCGGACGGGATATGGTGTACTCACCCAAGTATGGTCGTACTCGAAAGACCGCGCAGAGCCAAGCACGCGCTGTACCCGCGGCACACAACACGGACGCCCGCCGGTAGCCCTCCGGTGCCGCCTCCTCCGGCACCCCGAGTCCTCCGCTGTCGTCCCGCTCCTTGCGCCTTCTGCGTCGCACGTCGGGCAGGCAGAAGTGCGCAGCGCCATCGCTCGCAACCGCTGCGCACTTCCCCCGCCCTCCACCAGTCCCGCAGGAGAGGGCCCAGTGCGCACGGATCTCCATCCACCCACCCAACGCAACAGAACGAGAGAAGTGTGGTGCAACTGCGATGCTGCAGCTAGTATATTCAAGCTGTTTCTGTTTGGTTCTCACTCTTCTCGAACGCATAACAGTTGGATGCGACGTATTGGATTATTGTTGGAGCTGGCGAATGGAATGACCTTCCCGGAAAAGCTGTTCATCCTAACTCACTTTCTCCCCTTTCCTTTTATTCTCTTTCTCAACTGCTAGAATGCTGCAGTTAAACATATTTTTCGTTTTTCCCATTCGCTCGACCCTGAATTCCCCACCCACCCGGCTCCGAAGTGTAGGACGGGCTACCCACTTCGTAGAGTCTGTTGAACAGTTTGTTTGTATTGGAATGAATGTCCGTATGTATAGTTGCAGTGCTTTCTATCACTTGAGTTAGACAATTCCATGATTATAATGAGGCATAGTCCTGTGCCCTTTCTGGGAGGGGATAATTTGTAGGGTGGGGGTTGTTCTTCTCACCTACCGTCTCCTTCTGTGGCACCTCACTTATCCCACGCTAGGCAGTTCTCTTCAACTAGGACTATAGTAAGTCACAGTACCAGGAGAGCAGAGTTGCTCGATGATCGCATGGCTCTGATCCGCTGCCTGATGACGCAACAAAGAAAGGGCAGCGTTGCCGCTGTAGCACCGAGTCAATCGTGCTCAGCAACCGTTGTAAGTGACGACCACAGCTCATCTGTGGGTTCGAAGTGCCGCCTCACTTCATTCTTTTTCGACGAAGCACACGCACCGGTGGAAGCACCTGGAAACAGAAACTGCTCGGCTATTATGCCGCTTGAGAAGCAACACAGTGTTGCTACGTGTTTCATCTGTGATCCAAGCACTCGTGAAAGTAGTTTGCTGTCAGGGCCAAGTGCACGTCAGACAACTCGAAAAGAAACCAAGATTGGAGGAGAGAAGAGTTGGGAGACAACGTTGAAGAAAGAATGACGAGAAAGATGACCTTGCCAGCAATTCAGCAGCGCCAACCTCTATCCCTTACCCGCACTGTCATTGCAGATGGAGAGTCATTGCAGGGCACTATTTCCTTGCAATATGAACATGCTGCGTTGCTTGCGCACTTGTGAAAGCCTCCCGTCTGACCTTACTCCGCCTTACCAAGTGCAACACTCTTTCGATGTTTCGAATTTAGGGAGAGTTTATGTCAAGTGAAAACGATAACAAAGGAAAGATGAATTCAATGAATTGGTACTGATCGCTTTGTCAGACAGTTTCCTTCAAGCGACTGTGCGCAGCAAGCGGAAACAAAGGTATGCTATTCTTTCCTGTTGTTGTGCATCGACACACACAAAAAGGAGACTGCGCTAACGGACCTGGGGTTTTGAGATATTGCGTGATGTTGAAACAACAGTTCAAAGGACTGTAACGCTCCGAAACGCCTCGAAACCGCCAAAGGAAAAAGTGGGGTGCGGCATCGATCGAACCGGATGGAAGAAAAAGAGATCAAAAGTGAAGAGGAGCCCGCAAAGGGAAAAGTACTAGTATTATTATTGAGGAAAGAAAAGGAACGTGGGCAACTCACACAAAAAGTGATAGACGCATAATACGCACTGCGCACCCGCAGATGAGGCAAACAACAAACTGAAGGAGAGACGGAGGACAGCGCAGAGGGTGGCTGACCGCAGGCACTCCTCGTCAGCGTGATGGAATTCAAAGAAAAATATTTAAAAAGTGCGAATGGAGATCATCTTCGGAACAGCAGTCCTATGCTCGTCTTGTACATAGCCGGACCTTTAGGGAGCGGCTGAGAGAAGGAGTATCTTTGGCGTTTGTAGCAAGGACATCTCAACGCTTACGGCCCGTGGATGCCGCAAGGATACCGACATCTACGAAGTGGCTGTCGCCACAGAGTTCGATTTCAGCGAGTCATGAATGGCTTTCCAGAAAATTATATCTCCTTCCTATTCCAGCATACCACAAATAGAAGTCACTAAGCAGCATATAAATTACAGCCACCAGGATTATTATGGGGCTTATGTAGCCTGTATCGATCGCGCGGATTTGCGGGCACGGGTTGAGTCTATGTAAACTGCATAGCATGCACCTTCTTGCATTGACTGACTGAAGGAACGGTGCACCAGCAAGGCCGCTCACGTCTACCCCGGATCCACCGTTGTTGGATATGTCGATCTTGCTGAGTAGTAGGCAGCAGCTGAGATCTTCTACACTAAACAGCTCTTCACACTTCTCCGCAACAAGTTTCTCCAGACGCTCCGCTCCGGCGAGGCCGCGAAGGCTCTCTAAAGATTCGTTTTAGGATACGTCAAGTTTTCTGAGGTGGGGGCAGCTGCCAAGGCCGTCCAAATTATGCAAATTACAAGACGATGCAACGAGAGTTTTGAGGTGTGGTGCGTCTGCGAGATCCGAAACACTCTGCAGGTGACGATTTTCGGAGACGTCGAGATCAGTGAGCGTCGGATAGCTCGCCAAATCCATTACCGACTGTATTCTACAACGGGTGGCTGTCAAACGTTGAAGGTGCTGCGATCCCGCCAGCGCAGCAAAGTCAATCAGCTTCCTAAATCCTCGAACGCATATTTCGCTGATCGGCATTTTTGCTGCAACACGTAACGCGTGATTCACGTCGACAACAGCGCGAGAGTCACCATACGTTCAATTGCAATTAATTGACAGTTTCGTCACGTTTGGAAACGTCGAAAGCGCACAGAGAAACATGCCGCACTGACCGTCACACTCTAATGCGGGGTCTTGTACGCACGCAGCTTTTGTGCTGACATTGATGTGCAGCTCCTCCACTCGGGTCCTCACACGATCTGTCAGAAATGCCAGCACGTCGCTACGTTCATCGTGGACGGTGACACTCAGCGGAAGCTGGCACCGAGCCGCCCACCACAGCGCGTGTGCAATCTTTAGAGGATTCACGCTTTTCCCGGTTGCTGTGATCTCGTGCATCAGCCGGTTGTCTCATACCGCCACACCACGACAGTCCATTTCATCGTCACGGTGACTTCTCAGAGTCTCTCTGTCCAGCCTCATCTGCGGACACACGGCACTCAGTGTGTGAACACTGCGAGTGGTGGACTGCTTGCCCATGAAACTCACTATCTGAGCAATGCCGTCCATTTGCAGACGCCCCAGCGCTGTGTGAGCGTCACCAGTTGAATCGCAGGAGAGTGACGCATCAAAGTCCTCAATGTGGCCCTGAAGCTGCATCTTCGTAAAGTGGGGCTTTGTTTTTTGGTGTGTGGAGCTGTTCGTGAGATCGCATTTGTCTGCATAGGTGTTGGAGTTGAACTCGTCTACTGGAAGAGCTGTGTAATGCGCTGATGGTAGATCTGAGGGAAGGAGAAGAGGTCGAAGTAGAGCGATGAGAAACGATTTGTGTCTTCCGCATGTAGAGCAACAGAGAGCAAAAGATACAGCTCTCCTGCGTGCGAAACTGTTGCTGCAGAGAAGAAAATGAGAGGCCTCATAGCAGCGCAACTGTGACGACGCAGCTCCACACATTTTGTGTACACCTGTTGACCGAGACCGTCGCCGCTTCCGTTGCCTCGCTTGTTAAGTCTCACCACTGCTACAGTGCAGTAGCGCCTGCTGAGGAATCCCTTCGTTTGTCTTTCAATTTGAATCTGCGGATACAGCCACTGTGCAGCAGTTGCTAAACACTGTAGCTGATAGTTAACATGAACCATCAGAAGGGAAACTCCCAATAAATCAGCAGAGGATACACGCTCCCCAAGCATGCAAGGAAGTGAGCGCTATTGGCTGCTCCGAGCAACTAGAAGGAAAAGAAGGAGGATGAACAGAGTTTCATTGTAGGAATCTTCAAGGTAGACCACAAGTAAACCGCGTAATCACAGATGGTGGCAGGAGAAGTCGGAGCTCGTGGTGAATTGTCGGATGAGTGGTGAAAGCAAAGAACGCGGAATACCGCGTGAGATCGGTGGGTCGTGCAACGCTGCTGATCTATCCTGACACTTCTATCTCTATAGCACCATCCCTTCACAAAGGTGCAACTCTGCACTTACACACCAGCATCAAGCGCTTCAATCCGAAACGATGGTGACTTTATTTTCTGCTCGCGTGTGTGCACAGACAATTGTCACGCTGCTCTGCCATTGAATACCCCACTGTTGTTGTCGTGTGGGGAGTGACCTCTCTATCTTATGATTTCTAAACAGCAGCTCAAAACAGCTAACGCCGATCACGTTACCTCACCCACACATTGAGCAGTCCCAGGATGGTGGATTGAACAAGAGTGCTCACGTCCGCCAACAGCGCATTCCCACAGACACACAGTAACTTCAGTAAGCAGCAGACAGCGGCCTCAACACCTTACGTTACGCAGCCCGCATTCACGGACAGTAAGCTTCTCCAGGAGTTGTGCGCCAACCAGATCGCGGTGATCCTCCATAAACCCATTGTCGGACACATCGAGTGCTTCGAGTATTGAGCAGTTCTTCGCGTTACGAAGATGCTCTTCTTTCGCTGTTGACTGCTGTTAAACGACGCAAGTGCAGTGAACCAGCCAACGCAGAGAAGTGGTTGTGTATATCCAGGTTGAAAAATGTCAACCCGGTGATTGACATCTGCGCAGCCACAAGTATCTTGCATTGCATAGGAGCGACGGCTGTACCACCGGCATTACTAATTCCGTTAAGTGAGGGGACATCGACAGCTTGTCAAACAGCAGTGCCGCAAATCGCATCAGCCGCGTGCAGGCCCCTGAGCGTGTGGGCTCTCTTGATAGGCCGTCTGCACCTGGCGGTGCGACGAAAGCAGTCCCTCATCGATAGGGCGTGTGCGCCTTGCTCCCGCTGAGCACACACACAAGCACCTACCCACCAGGCGAGTGCGCAAGCCTAAATTGATTCGTCGTGTCTTCAGTCCCCACACTCGTGTCCACAAGGTGGTTGCCTTCCTCGTACACTCCTAGTATTTACGTTCTGTTTTCGTAACGCCCAATCAGTGATTCTGTATGGAATCTCTTCTGCGGACTGACAGCGCACAACGCTTGTAGAGTGCATTTGAACGGCTCTTGTGAGATACAGCCCACTAATTGAACAAGACTATTTCACACAAGAAACAGGACAGTGCAGTACATGCACCACCTTCATAGCTATCGAAGAATGCAGCGTTGGGATCCGTCATGCTATTCGCGAACTATGCAACTGGTTGCTCCATCGCACCTTGATTGTGTGTGGGTAATGGTACTCGATCGAAAAAGAACTTTATCGTTACAGCAAAGCCCTCGTTACGATTCAACTCGCTAAAAAAGCTGAATGCATAAAAAAGATTGATACTTCTTCTTCAAATACAGACAGTGATCACACTACGCTTTAATGCAGTTTGAGAATTTAAACAGAGATCGCTACTAAGACCTGGAAAAACAACGCGCAACCGTGTACCAGGGTAGTTCAGCTGCTTACCAGACAACATCTCAGCCGAAAGAGAAGCAAAGGAGGCTGCGCTCTCGCATCCCTCATCGTGCCTTTCTGTCGTTTCGCCGCATATACCTGTCGACAGTCGACTTCTAAGCCACCATCATGTACATGAAAGACGCATCCCCAAAGAACAGTAGTTCATTTGTTTTCTCACTACGGCGTTACGACTACACCTCACGCACATCTCCACTTCGTACGTTGCACGGTCGGTATGAGCCACCACAGGTGCGACTTCGCCTTGCAGTGGATTCGAGAGAAAGAAGTCAGTTATATCCCAACAATTGCAAGTAGGCACCCTACACTGGGTCTCTCACTTATGAGAGCACCGCCTACGCAACCAAGCTTGTGGTGACGCTGCAGTAAGCTTCTTCGTCCTCACAACACATCACATCAATGAAGCCTGCAGCGCAGTGCTTATCTCAAAGTTACTTAGAGAGAATTGGATCAGTTGAAACGATACGATGCGCGGCTCTTGCATCCATTCAAGTCGCACACCAACGACAAATAAAAACATTATGAGCTCCACTTCTCGGACCAACGCTTTGCACCCCAGTTGCAACAGAAGACATCATGGCATGCCAATTATTCCAGAAGACTACCACACCAGCGTCATTTCGACGATAGTACGCAATGTGAAAACCGAGAGAGTAGCACATTCTTTTCATGTGCGAGATGCTGCCAGAGGTGAGTTTCGTAGAGCGGACCGAGTCCTCAAGACGTTGTTGAAGATGCGTTCCCATCGTGAAGCCTCATTACAGCGAGGCACTGATGAGACAGGCGTGAAACAATTGCACACTGCTACGCGAAGGGTCGAAGTGGATCAGCAGCAGCAACGCGACAAATACGCCTTCTAGTGGAGATTCGCATCTCGTTATTTTCCAACAGTCAACTTGCTGTGTTTCCAGCAACAAAGATAACGCTCGCTTTTTACACAGGTGAAACGACTTTACCTGTCCCACTGCTGTAAGTAGAGCACAACGCACCTCTATGTCGACAAAGAATCGCAAGCTCTCAGTGAAATCATTTGCGTTAAGAAATCCTAGGTCCGCAACGTCGCAGTTGCTAAGAGCTTTGTGCTCAGCAGTCGCCATTTACTTGTACCAAACCTCTCTTTGGTATTCTTTTCTCCGTTTCCTTTGACCTAGGCGCTTCTCCAGCAACCACTAATTCTGCTACTCGTTAGTGTCCAGCAGCTCTGATACTATTTTTCTCTGCCATGAACTCACAACTGCAACGATCGTGTTATCCACGAGAGTCACCAAACGGGTATCGAGAATGCAGCGTCCTTCGCAAGCGTGAACACAGAAAAGACATCACGCACGTACCGTCCACATCACGTGCGACAGCTGTTCTCCTTTTCAATGTGTGAGTTTACCAGCATCTTTACAAACAGCACCACTGCACAGGAGGACACTTACAAAAGAAGGGTTGCACGCTTAGCTCGTCTCCCTTAAGAATTGTTTGAGCAGGCACACAATGGAAGACTCTTAAGCGTATTAGAGTTTCAGTGTAAGAACCCTGTTCGTTTCAGCTGTCAAACACAACGCGATCAACACTGTCACGGCATGTACAGCCGCTGGTAGCCAGACGCTTGTCAACACTGGCAATCCGTCCAAATACGCTCCTTTCTAGGGAAGCTATCTTTGATATCTCGCTTTTGTTCTGTCCCGAAGAGTGACGCAATTCAAGTCTTTAAGCGACGCCAAAATAATGGAGGCGAACCCGCATGCTTGTCATCAGGCCAAATCACTGAGATCTTCTCTTCCTCTCTCCTTCCTATTGTTGGTATGGAACTCAATGCGATCCGAAAGCGGACACAGTCCGTCACCGTTACCCTGTCTGTTCCTCTGACTTCGTTTCGCGAACCGAGCAGGTAGAGCGGAAAGAAAGGCACACCGTTGCGGATTCTGAAGAGAGCTTTGGAATGCGACGTCGGCCATTGAAGAGAAGATGTCAAAACCACACGCGCTCAACTCGTTCATTGTGCAGATCGCCTGTGCACGGTGGTCGCGTAACTTGTTTACCGCTTCACCAAAACAGTCACTAATCCGATTTCATCGACAGCTGCGTTCTGTCACACACACAGAAAAAAACCTTCGGCAGCCTTGACCTTCGCCTGCATAAAAAAAAAAAAGAATTTTTTGTACACCGTTTTGGCGCTCTGGAGGCACTTAATGGCCACATCTTCCCTCGTAATACATCAGGGGCCTTTTGGCTGCGTCTGTGTGTCAACACGAGCCATGGGAGCTCTGCAAAACGAACACAGCGTTGAGCGCTTCTTTAGATGTGCATCTCTCTCGGTGTGGCAGCGCCGAAATCGAAGTTTTGTGTCTCGTTCCCCTCAAAGCGTCTTTGTGTGATAACAGAGCGAGTCAGGGGAGGGGGCGGGGGCAACACCTACGGGTTGTACAGCTGCTGCTCGTACTGTCTCTTTCTTTGCCTCCTGCCTCTGTCACGTAGCTTCAAATGCTCAGAGAACGCTTTAGTGCTGTGTGCTACGCAGCAGTGTGGCGGCATTGGTGAGCTCATCTGTCTTGATTCATCATTAGCTCCAAAGAGCCCCAAACTGTTTTACTGCTGGTGCTCCTCTTTCTTTGCTTCTTAGTTGAAAGTCTATTTATACGTTCTGAGAATGCTTGAAGTGAACTGCAGCAACATCGAGTTTGATGAGGTGGCTGTAAACGACATTCCAACCTATCGGCCGATTCGAGTACGAAACAAAACCGATACTCCATTGTCTGTCAGCATCGCTTCCAGCAGCTCGTTGCTGCGCTTCCAGTTGCACAACGAAAACTATGACGCCATCCAGCAGGTTGGATTGCGCGACTCTCTCTACGTATACGGCGAAGCGTTTGATCTTGTCGGCCTCATCACATCCTTTGAGCTTGCCCCACATGAAGAAAAACAAATGGTAGTTGCCTTCCGCGCCGAGCCTGCTGCGTTCTCTCATCTCGTTACGGGTGCACAGGCAACTTCTTTCATCGGCACGGTGCAGCTCACGACTACCAGTGCGCAGCCAGCGCCACCTTCGACGCTTCGAGACAACGCCGAAGACACAACAGGTGACGATGCAACGCAGGTAGCGTCACCGACTTCTTCTTCGCAGCAGAGCACCAGATCCTTCACGATTCCTTTTCGGGCAAACGTGTACGTCTCGTTTCTGAAACTCTCTTTTACCGAAATTCAGGTCGCTATGGCACCCAATAAAACGCAGGTTGCCGACTTTGTCGTCACCAACACCTCCTGCCAACCGGTACTGTTTCTGATTCGCGATCAACCGATGCCGCTGAAAGGCCTGGATGTTGCCCTCTACGAAGCCGACAAGTTTGAGGATCCGAAGCTGGGGCACCGCATTTTGCTGGACAGCTACGCGTCCATGACATTCTCGCTGATGCTGCGCTCTGGTGGGGCGAACTCGAACGTGCAGCAGCAGTATCACACCGTTCTCCAGTGTGACAATTTGCGTGACAAACGCAACTCAACGTTTGTGTACGTCAACGTCAACGTCGGGACAGAAGCAGATGGTGACTTTTTGGAGCTTTTGGACACATCGATCGACTTCGGCGATGTGTATCGCGGTACGAAAGCGCTAGCGCAACTCCGCGTTCAAAATGTTGACAGTCGTGAGGACGTTGTCGTGCGACTCGCCGACACCGATCGACGCAAGTACGACGGCAAGTTCTCGTTGATGAAGGGCAGCGCGACGGTGGATGAGCTGACAATCGTGGCGCGGAAAGGGAGTCCGTCCACGGCTATCACGCTGATGTATCAACCCTCTTACGATGCCGAAAACAGGGAGACAGCAAAGAAGAAGTTTGAAGTCGAACTGCTCGCAGAATCGGCAAGTCGCGCCAGCAGTCAACGTGCGGTGATTCGATGTGCGGTGATGCTTTTTACGAGTAACATCGTGGTGTCTCAACACTCCGTCAACTTTGGTGGCTGCCAGGTCGGACAGAGCAAACGTTACACCTTTCTGATTGAATACCATTCGCCACTGCAAAGAAAAAATGTAATGCAGCTGCGCAGCAAAATTATTCAAATCGAGGGAATCCTGCACACAAACAAAAGCGCACTCCAAGAGCTGTGCGAAAACTTTACCATTGCGCCGTCAGCGTCACCACCTCTCACGCTGAGAATAACACCGCAGCGTGTGAATCCAATGTATCGCAAGCAGCTCACCATTATCAACGCGTCCAATCCGGTGGAGGACCGGCAGGTGATGAACATCGAGGCAAACAACATGTCAACACGTGCAACAAAGTTGCACGACGAGTTGTACTCGTGGAAATGCGATCTTGGTGGCAGTGGCAACAACAGCGGCGGCACCGATGTCGCTGACACTCGTCACGGGCCGTCCACGCTGTGGGCAATCTCAGACGTACTGCTGCTCATTCCGTACAGTGTGCAGTCGAAGGTGAATCGTGAGGTGGTGCTAAACATGCGCTCGTCGTCGCCGGAGATCGAAGTTTTCTACTCCACCGATGTCGTCCTGTGCGACAAACTAGGCGAAATATCAGCGGAACTCCGGCGGCTCTGCTTGTACGGCGAAGGCGAGGACTCCAGCTATCTCACAAACGAATCCGCCGAGCAGCTCTTCAAGGCGCGTGCGATACTCCTGAAGTTTCTGAGTGAAACGTCACGCAACATTACGAACCGCTTTCTTCTGGAACTGAACGCGTCGCTGTAGGCGTACGCGTTGATTATTCGTACTGCCTGCCCAACAGAGACAGTGACGAAGGAGGACGGCATCTCCATCGCAGCGGATGGAATTGAGGCGCCGCGGTTTGTGCGTTTGTCCTATCGGCTGTGCGGCACAACATTTGAACTAAAAGGCCAAAATACGAAGAACTTTGGCGAGGTGAATATCGGCGTGAAGAAAACCACGAAGTTACCCATCGTAAATCGGTGTAACTGATTTCTGTTTCTGCAGCTATCGAAGTCGCGTTCCGTCACGGCAGAGCACATTCGGATGGAGCACAGCGATAAGCAATCCATTTTTCTCCCGATTCGTCCGTACGCGTCACGCGAGATCGAGCTCACCCTGTATCCTGGCATCAAGGGTGTGCTGCAGGAGAAGATACACGTCACGAACATTCTCAACATTCAGAACTCGATCACGGTGACAATCAAAGCAGTCGTGACGAAGGCAGTTACGTTTGAAATCAGTCCTGACTCGTGGGTGTTCGAGATGACGGTGCCACCGTCGGCGAACGTGACATTGCCTATGGTCCCATCCGCGGCACCGGCTGCTTCCAGTAACGGGACAGATGACCGCATAGGTGGGAGTGGTGGCGGTGCAAGCTCAGGCACTGCGTCGAACGCGCGTGTGGGTGCGAAGTTCACCGTAACAAATACGAGTAACTCGCGACGGCAAATTATTGCGCGCGTGGAACTCAGCAATTCGAATTCGGCGTCAGGCGTGACCGCGTCGAATCCGTACCTTTCGTTTCCTGGAGTCAAAGTGGCGGTGCAGCTTGACATGACACTGACGGGGGCCAGCTCCGGCTCCACGCGAAAGCTGGAAGAACATATTGAGAAGCTGGAACAGAAGCTGAAGACTTATGTGCGCAAGAAGAAGACGGAGAAGGCGGAGAATGCACGGCGGAAGATTGAGGCGTACAAGTTGGCGCTGAAAGGTGAGGAGGTGGATTTAACGGCGCTGGAATCCGCGCAATCGAACGCGCAAGGCGCAACCGATCATGAGCTATCGGAGAGTGAAGATGAGAGTAGTACAACTGCGCTGCAGGCGTTGAAGAGCAAAACACAGCAGAGCGATGTGGTGCAGCTGCTGCGTCGCGAAGGCGTTGCGCTGCCGTCAATGGGAGCCGGTGAATCAGTGATGGTCACGTTATTCCTCGTGTGCAAACGCGCGCTCAACGAGTCAATCCCGGTGTCGCAATCTCAAACCATGAATATGCTGTTTTACGAAGCGCAGGATCAGGAGGCAAATCGAATTATCCCAATCGATATGATTTTAATGCGCACTCCCGGTGACACTCTTCCGCATCAGCTGGCTGTCCCCGTCGACGTCGCTGCAGCCGCGCAGTTGTTGACTTCCGTGCCGTCAGTAGTCAACGCAACAAGTGCTCAAGGAAAGACGAGCATCGATGCGTCACGTGCGGACGTTGCGACCGACCCACTCACTGCACCCTCCACAGAAGCAGCGGCGAAGAGTACATTTGTACCGTCGCGCGTGCAACAGGCTCGGCCACCCCCATCCATTCGCCTCGCCACGACAGGGGCTCTTGCGAACAGCGGCGGTGGTGGCCGTTTGTGCTCCACCTTCATGGGCCACCCGTTGCTGGTCCTGCGCTAATGCATCGTGAATGTTCAGACAGAGTTCAGCTTCCTCGTGGAGGCCGCCGTCTTCACTCCGGGCTCTGCTCCTCTGCTCTCCGCAGCCGGCGGTGGCAGCCGTGAACGCGAGTACGACATTTTTGGTCGCTTCCTCGACACCATCGATGCCCTGCCGTGCACCTCCAATTCCTCCTCGTGTTGCGACCGAGAACTTTCTCTTTTTCTTTTAATGGGCTTTAGTGCGTAAGGGAAGAGAGAAAACCGGCGTTTCTCCTGCTGCAGTGTGCGGGGTGTGAGCCGTTGTTGCGATTCTGTGGTGCGTACATACATTGGCGCTCTTTTTAGTTTTCATTCTCTTTGTATTCTTATCTCCTTCTGCTGTTGTAGTGGACGCCGCGTAGGCTGCTCCGAGTTGGATACGTGTGTGTGCGCGTGCCTTGTGTGGGCTTCATTTGCTGATTCTACCTACGAATTCGTCTGTCAACGTTTGACCACAGAGGCGCGCAGGTGTGGCAGACCGCCTCAGCAAGCGAGTCGGCGCTTTGTGTTCCCTCTGGTGGGAGTGGCGTCGCACAGTTCACCTTCACTGAGCCGGATGCGAAGTTGATTCGGTTGGGCTTCGCTGTTGGGATGCGTACGTGTAATAAGGCCATAAATGGAACAACAGCAACAGAGGAGCCGTTACACCCTTTGTGAGTCCCCCAGATGCCGCTCGTGGGTTGGATGGACACCACACATGAAGCACGAGAAATTGCCTCCAAACAACGCCTTCTGTGCTCTTCTGTGGAGCCTCTTAATAATGATCTTTTGCGGTGTCCTTCTCTCCCTCTTCCACCTTCCTCTGCGGCTTAACTGCTATTTCCGCGCTGCGGCGCGACACGTACCTCGTGCACTGTGCCTCCACGCTCATTAGAAAGAAAACGAAAGTAAGATTCATCGCACCCAACACAGCATCAACGAGGCAACAGCGTGCAACGCAGTCCAGCGCTTCCGGGATTTACACGGCTTCCGATTGCTACGGAGTCGCAAGTGTGGTAGCACCGTGCGGCAGCAAGTGCGCGCTACCCAGTACAGCAAGAATAGCAACAGCACCCGCAGCGGCGTGTTCCGTAGGAGCGGCCTGTATAACAGTTTTTTCTTCTCTTGCTTTCTTTGTTTGACTCGCCTAGCACCGTCGCTGCGTCTGCTTCGCCGATGTCTGCAGAGGTGGACCGTGAAGCCTTTATGCGCCTAATGGGCCTGACGGCGGCTGACGTTGCCGACCCGGATGGCGTACCCCAACGCACGCCTTCTCGCACGGACGCCTCTTCCTCCTCTTCCACAGAGGCAACGGCGGCGGCCGCCATGGCCCATCGCAATGCCCCCGCATTCAAGGTTAGCTCCTCCCCGACGTCCTCAGCTGAGGGACTGTCGCAGTCGGCGTCCCTTCGCGGCGAGGCCGACCTTCTCTTCAACTCCTACTCAAACGGCAAATCGTGCTTGAAGGGCGGGGGTGTCGGCGCGGGGCTCAACAGCACCTTCACACCCTCGGCGGAGCGCCGCGCTGCACCGCTGAAGCAGTCCGCACGCACCGTTTCCTTCGACACCCCACCGCACCGCGCCCCCACCGCTGCTCCCGCATCGATGCCGCCACGTCCGGCCTCGACGGCGGAGACGCTGAAAGAGGAGGGCAATCGCGCCTTCGAGGCCGGACTCTTCCTGCAGGCCGTCCAGCGCTACTCAGCGGCCATCGAGGCGCTCGGTCAGAGCGGCGCTGTGGATGGCGGTGGTGACAGCAGCAGCAGCGGCAGTGCCACGCGTTCTGCGCAGGTGGAGCTACTGGCGGCGCTGCACAGCAACCGCTCCGCCGCCTACTTGCAAGCCGTCCGACAGTGGGGCAGTGCGGAGGAGGCCTACGGACGTGCGCTGTGCGACGCGGACCGGGCGGTGGCGCTGCGGCCCTCGTGGTTCAAGGGGTACGCCCGCCAGGGAGACGCGTACTTCAAGCTGCGCCGCTACGGCCCGGCGGCGGAGGCGTACGAGATGGCCCTGCAGCTCGACCCGCGCAACGCCACGTTGGCCAACGCCCTTGCCGAGACCCGACTGCGCGCGAAGCAGGCGGCGCGGGAGGAGTTGGAAATGCGCCGCTCGATGCGAGCCACGGGGAGCTCACGCGTGTCGAGCATGGGATCGACCGAGAGGGACTTGGATGGGACGAAGCTGTCGGACAGTGCCGGCCGCACACAGGAGACCGGTGCTCGCCATCTCAGCGGGCAGACGCAGCAGCTCTGGCAAGACCTGAAGCACGAGGTGGAGGTGACAACGCACGCACCGACGGGCGACGCGTACCGCTTGCAGCAGCTCGAGCGATTTCGCAGCCGTGGCGGCGCAGCGAGGCCGGAGCAGGAGAGCGGACCTCTCCCTGGGCCGGCGTCTACGCGTGATGGTCATCCTCCTCCTCGACCCACCGTCACACGTACCCCGTCGCCAAACGAGAAGACGACGTCGTCTACCTCCCGCTGTCGTGAGGACCGGGCAGCGATATCGACCGCCGCTTCTGCAGTCTCGGCGTCTTCCTCGGCCCCGGTGCCGCCTCCGCGCAGGTCGGCGAACAACTTCCCGACCGCGGGCGGCATTCCGGCCGCCGTGGCCAACTTCGGTGGCTCGGTGACGAGTGCGCGCGATGTGCCGTACGAGTTCTCCAGCGCGGCTGCCGCCGCCTACCAGGCGAAGCTGTTGGATGCTTTTCGCCAACGCAAGGCCCGAAGGTCGTGAACAGCAGAAGAAGAAAAACGAAGTGGCAGCACAGTTGTGTCTCCGTGTGTGTGCTCCTTCGTTGTTGATGCGCAGGCGGGAACTCTCTCTGCTGTTGTGGCCTTCATGCGTTCTTTTTTCCCTTTCTTTTTCCTTTTACGTTATTATTATTGGCATTCGTCTCCGTCTCCAGCTGCTTGATGTGCGTACGCATCTGTATGTATTTCCGATGTCCATAGCTCACGGCTTTGTGGTTTGACTGCCGCGTTGACGAAGGGAGATTGGCGAACGAGAGGGACGCAGGTTTTCCACCTCCACGACGCAACGCGCTTTTTCTTCTCCACCATCTACTCTCTTCTTTGGGGTTTTGCGTTTCATGCGCGGAGTGCCACTCACATACACACACACAAGGACGAGGCACTCCGCTGACCGTCTCAACGTAGTTTTCCCTTCTCTTCTCTCTCTTGTCTTCTTGTCTTGTTGTTTGCTGTAACCGTAATGACATGTTAGCATTACATACTGGAGTGCTGATATCCCCCTTTTCTGATGTTTGCGGTTGTTGAACCCCTTCTCCGTCTCTTCTGGAATGCATTCGCCTGAGACACCTCTCCTTATCTCCTTGCAAGTTGAGTTTTGTTGTGTCGCCTCCTCTTCCATGCGTTCGAAATGGAATGAACGCTGCTCGCAGAGACGTCGTGGGAGTTTTCCAGTTTAAGTCGAGTTCGCAGAACCTGCCATGTTGGTGTAGTGCTACGCTACCTGCTGGAATGCCTGTTGTTGGAGGCGGACCCACGTACCGTGTCAGCGATTGTTACGCCGTGTAAAGCATCTCTTTTATCCCTCTCTCTGCACGCCATTCTTCAGGTGGGAAAACTGAACTCCTTCGCCCTCCCTCTCGCACCGTCCACCTCTTTGAAGTACACCGTCCTTCACCATTTCGTGCAGAGCACACACAACCCAGAGCTGCCCAGTGCGAGAACAGCGATCCTCTCCGCTCGAGTGTATATAGATATATCCGTTAGTGTTGTTCCGTTCGTCCCGCGTCCTTCACTAGACATTGTGGTAACCGAGAGCGCCGCTACGTGGCCTGCATAACACCTCCGTTCCTTTTCCCTTCTACAGCTTTCATTGCCCACGCACCAACACGGAGAGTCCGCAAAAAACAAAAAGGGCTGCTGATACTCTCTGAGCCTTTCGCACCTGCACCTCTTCACGTTCGATAGAGGAGGAACTCCAAACATCGCCTTTGTGGTCGAGGCTCTTTCCACTTACTGTTTTTTACGAGATACACACATTGATACACAGCCGGATCCACCGTAGTCGGCGCACTCATCTCTATACACACACACACAGATAGATCGATAGACCGATACAGAGCGAGATGTCTGTGGAGCTGGTGGCGCAGTGGGCGAAGCGCGTGAGCGACGCTGAAGAGGAGGCGCGCCGCATGCAGGAGGACATCGACGCCGTCAAGCAGCAGCGGAGGACGCTGAAGGCGGACATCCGCAAGTACGAGGACGTCGTCGCCTCGGAGAAGCACGACCTTCTAGCGTCCCTCGAGAGGGTGGAAGCCCAGGCGAAGGAGCTCGGCGCGCAGTGTGACGCCGCGCTGGCCGAGAAGGACAGGGTCGAGGCGGAGTACGTCGCTGCCCTCGACGAGTACGAGAAGCTACACTTCTTCGTGCGCGACATCCAAGACGCCGAGGAGCGCCTCCAGAGCCGCGAAGATCTAGAAGCGAAGCTGCAGCGAGATAGCCTGGAATGGGCGGAGGAGGAGCACGCCTTGCGGCGCCAACTGCACCAACTGCAGCAGCAGCAGTCGCAGGCACGACGGACGCAGCAGGCGGAGCTGCAGGAGGCGGAGGCGCAGCTCGCCAGCGTGGAGCGGCGGCAGCGGGAGGCGCGGGCGGCGCGGTGCGGGGAGGTGCAAGAGGCCACTACCCGTACTGCCGCCGCCGTCGTCCGCCGGAGCAGCCGTCCGCCAGCACCCTCGGCGGAGGAGAGCGCGTTTCTGCACGCCAACGCGGGCGGGGCCGTCCCGACACGCGCGGCTCCGCTGCGATCGTGTTTGAGGACCTCGATGACGGCCGCAGGGAGTGCCGGCAGCAACAGCGGGGCTTTCCCCGAGAATGCAACGGCGTCTGCGCCGGTGAGTCGATGCGCCTCTCAGTCGTTGTTGGCGGAGTCGGGGCCGAGGGAGGGCGAGGGCGGCACGGCGAACGCCGCGGCAGCCACGATGCCGTCACTGCAGGTGCTGCAGAAGATGCGTGCACTTTCGTACGCCGGACCTGGCAAGCCCGGCTCCCGCAAGCGTGAGTTCCTCGGTGAGGCGACCAACGAACAGTAAATGCGCCGTTATCGATTTGAGACGAGCACTACTTAAAAAACAAAAATATCAACTCCAGCTTGTGGCGCCTTCATTGGGCAGCCCGCACGATGGCTGTGTTGGAGACCACACAGGCAGAACACACCGCACATCCTATTTAGATAGACAGCGCTGTGCGGTGTCGCTCGTGTTCGTTTCGAAAGGCTGCTGTGTCTTTGGCGTGCTGCGGCGCCGTCGACGCCCACCGCGCCTTTCACACACTTTTATCTGTGTCGTTGTTTCTTTTCTTGTTTTCCCCCTTTAGACTCAATAAACGCAGAATTGGTGTGCGGCCTTCCGTTGTGATTCCATTCGGCTGGCGTTGGGATGGGTGAGGCACGGCGGCGGCAGGTGCTGATAGATGCATTCATCTGTTTTTATTATTATTCTTGGTCGTGTCACACGTGACGGTACTGTGACGAAGTGCCTGCTCGTCGTGCGCTCGTGGTGACACTGGTGCGAGGAGGTGTTGTGAGCTGGCAACGAAGAAGAGCTCATTGAGGTTCCCTTCGCACCTCTCCCTCCCGCCTCGGCGGTGAACAAAAGCTCTTGTCCGACCGCCGTCATCCACAACAGTCCTTGTGTTGGTTCCGTTTTGCCGTGCAGAACTAGGACTGACTGATCCGGCGTAAGTGGCTTATGCGTGTATGTTGGTGCTCCCGCAGGCAATTCAGCCCTGTGCCCCATCGCATTCCAACCCCTTCCCTTGTCTGTGCTCTGCGTGTTTCCGCTGCTGCTGAAGACACGCTTTCTTCTCCCTTGCGCTGACGGAGACACCGATGGTAATTCCTTTTTTTTTTATTGCTGTTCCAGAGTGTGCGCCGTGCGCTGCCGTCCCCGTTACTCAATCTCCATCCCTCTCTTCTCTCCCCTCTCTCCTGCGCAGTGTAGTTTGCAAAGGGCGTAGCGCTCCATCAACCACACCCGCACCTCTCACATTCGCTTTATCGTAGTTGTGCCGCTCTGGCATTCTCTCCTCTCCCCATCCCCCCCCTCCTCCCACCCCGTCCAGCGCGATCCAACGGAGATATCGAAATTGATCTCAAAGCGAGCCGTCTCAACCCCCTAGCACCCCTGCAGCGGACGACACACTTCCCGACAGCGGCAACGGAATATCTACGCAGGACCAAGAACGTCTGTCCAGGATTTGTGTGCCCCTCGTGAAGCTCGCGACCACCTCAGAGGAGCAAGTCGTCAGAGAGAAAGGCTCTACCGCGATGAGGAACGATCAAGACGGCCGGGTGACCGACTCACCCTTCATCCCCCACCCCACCAGTGACGCGGCGGCGCGCCCCTTTCATTGGTACAAGCCGTGGACGTGGTGGTCCGGCGGACCGCCGCTCGAGCGAGAGCCGGCGGGAAGGGTCCGCAACGGTGGTGCGGTTGTCGCGGCCGCCGTCACCAACGGGATTTATAGAGCCCTTCTGAGTAACGAGGATGAGACGCCGCCGTCCGCAGTTCAGGATGACCGCGCGAAGGTGCTGAGGACCGAAGCGCCCCTTCACACGGCCCTGCAGAACATCGAGGACACGGTGTACCGCTATCTGGTCCCGCCGAGCGAGTCCCACTGCGAGGAGGAGGCGGCGACGGTGGTGCGGTGCTACACCGAGCGTCACCGTGACTTTGCGGCTGATGCTGCTGCTGCGGCGGCGTGGAAGGCGAAGAGCACTGTTGAGCCGTCGGAGTGCGTACAGGCGCCGGTGGTGCGGGCAGACTTGCTGGACTGCGGCCCCGACGTGCAGCAGCTGAAGCGGTGTGCGGAGGCGGTGGCGAGGAGGTACAGCCACGACGGGGAACTAAAGTAGCTAGGAAGAGGCGGGCGGCGCCGTGTCAACACTCCAAAGAAGCGCACACATCGATGCAGATGGATGGCTGACGGACCCCCGTTCTCTGTTTATGTGAAGTTCTCGGTGAGGCGCTGCAGCTGCGCTAGTCAAAAAGAAAAGAAAGAAATATTGTACTGACGGCTTCGACTTTACGTGTTCCTTTTGGTTATACTTGTTTCCTTAATGTCCGCACAACGCGGTTCGGAGAGGCGACCGTACGTGTGGCTTTACCGTGTATTTCATCAACAGCAACTCATCAGCTATAACAAGTATGCGCCATGGGGCGTAGGTGCAGGTCGGGCGAATGCGGTTCGACCGGCCTTATGTCCCCAAGCTCTCTTTTGCGGAAGACGACGGCGCGTAGGTTTCTTAGTGAATGACGCAGGCGTGCCCGCTGGGGTTTCCTTGAAAAGAGCATTCTTCGCCTTTGCTGCGTTGGGCTTTCTGCCTGTCTTGATGATTCGCATTTCGCACTTAATCGATGGGACTTTGTATCCTTCATCCCCTACTTCTCCTCCCCGCTTGTAAAGCGTGTGTCTCAGCTTCTACTGTTTCGTTCCACTCGGCTTCACACATTTTCGCTGTGGAAATCGCAGAGGTTCAACGTGGTTTCTTTGCTTTAAAATTTTTTTTTTAATCAAGGGTTTTCTGATCCCGCTCCGTTAGGCATGGCGGGCTCTCGCGCGGCGCACAACGCCAAGCTCGTGCAGCGGCACCAGCGGCAGCAGTCCAACGCCCTCGCCAAGTCCGCCACGAACAAATTCACCCAAAAGCAGAGCCACTTCGAGCGTCGACGAGAGGAAGAACAGGTGCGGCAGCAGGGCGATGTCGGCGGCAACGGCGCCGTCAACGCGAGCCGCAGCGTGGGAGATGGACTGCTGTCCCGCGGGGCTGTAGGTGGTGGTGGTGGTGGCGTGCGCAGCGGTAGCCGATACACGCCCGCAGAGGAGGAGGTGCGGGAGACGCCGAACCCGTTTGCGCGGTCCCGCGCCTCGCACGGCGGCAACGCGGCTTCGCCGTTCGCCTCAACGCGGAGTGCCACGATGGGGATGGATAAGTCTCTCAAGTCCACTCGAACTACACGGCGCATCGACCGTTTTAATCTCTCTGGTGGTGGCGGTGGCGCTGCTGCGTCTGCTGCCCCCTCCTCTTTGATGGGCGTCCGCCGTGTGCGGGAGGGCGAGGCGACGGGGCTGGACGGCCTCGACGAGAACAGCGCCGCACCGCCGTCGAAGATGACGCGTGCAGAGAAGTTTCGTGAAATGATCTCCAACAGCAAAGGGCAGCGCGCCCAGCTGCAGCGGGAGCGGGCGGAGCGTGACGCGGCAACGCTGCAGCTCGATGCGGAGATCAACGACCTGCTGCACCTCTTACCGCGGCGCAACAAGACGGAGGAGGAGCAGGAGGCGTTTGCGCAGTCCGGCACGGCGGAGGTGCGGGCGCTGCTGGCGTCGTACCGCCGCGGACACGAGGCGAAGTGCCTCACCTTGAAGTCCTCCGGCGCCTTCGACGTGCGCCCCCTCGCGGACGCCGCCCGGGCCCCCGACAGACGCGCTGGCGGTGCGGCACAAGCGTCGGCGGCGGCGGCGGCTCTCGCAGACCCGACGGCACCGGCGCCTCCCACGCACGCCGTCCTCGACGCGGCGGATCGCGCGTTGCTCGCGCAGATACGCAACGGGGCTGCTCGATCGATCGAGGAGCGAGAAGAAGCGGAGGTGACGAGCACGACGGCAGCGGCCGCTCGCTTCCTCACACCGGGCTTCTCCCCTCAAACCGCGACAGACACCGCGACCCGGGCTGCACCGCCGAAGAGCGCCGTTACCGACGACTTCGATGCGGTGATGCAGTCCTTCCAGGCGGACACCCGCCGTGCCCACGCCGTCGCTCGCACCTTAACGGAGGAGGAGGAAGCGGCCCGCGACGCCCAGCAGGCCCTCCTGCGCGAGGACCGCCAGCAGGTGCCGTCGTTGCATCTGCAGGAGCGCGATCAGACGCAGCTCACACGCGGGGAGTGGGTGGAGCAGGGCGGCGACGTGGCCTTCCAGATGGACGACGGCGAGGCGCACGCGAGCGGGGAGGACAACGTGGATATTCCGTCGTCGTTTGAGGGCGACAGCGAGGCCGACGACCTCGACGGCGAGGACGCTGAAAGCGAAGGCGCGTTGGAGGGTGCGGAGGCCGCTGAGGAGACCGCGGCTGCCGTGTCTGCTGATCGTGTGAGCGGGTCACAGAGGCTGGACCACCTGCTGGAGGAGCTGGAGAAGCTGGCCACTGCTGCGCCCGCCACAGCCACCAGCTCCGCTGGGGAAGGCACAAGCGGTTCGAAGCAGCAGCAGCAGCAGCATCTGCACTCGTTGCTCGTACAGCTGCACCACTACGCGTCGAGTCACGTTGTCGACGCGACGAAGGCGTTCCGGCTGATTCTTGTCGAGGCGGAGCGCAGCTTTCTGCGAGGCACGCGCCGCGGCGGCATCCGCCGTGCGTTGCTTGTGTACCTGTACGCCATAACGAAGATCTTCCCAACCTCCGATTACCGCCACGAGGTGATGACGCCGTTTCTCCTCTTCCTCTGTTCGGCGCTGATGCAGATGAAGCTGGACTCGCTGGAGGCCGTGCACGGCTACCTGGTGCTCACCACGCTCCTCCTGCACTGTCTGAAGGCGGGCGGAGGGCGGTACTGCGCGGAGGTCGTGGTGGCGGTGCTGAACGTGTTGTCGCTGCAGCTGCCCCGTGCGGTGCTGGAGCCGATGCGCTATCAAGGCTCGCGGCTGCCAATCCCCCTGATGGATCGCCCAGACGCGGCGCTGCTGCGCACCTCTTGCCCTTCTTCTGACAGTTCGGCAGCAGCAGGGGAGGCGGAGGGCGGTCGTGCCGCATACCAAATCGGCCTCATGCACACCACCCACGACCCGCAGCGCCTGCTGCTGTGCGCCTACCACATTTACGATGAGCTCTGCGAACTCTACCGCACCACCCCGGCCTTCCCCGTCATGTGCGCAACGCCCTTCTTACGCCTCGATGCGCTGCTCCTCCAGCCGCACAGCCTTTCTGCTGCTGGCAGCTCCGAGCCGTGGCAGCCGTCCCGTGCAGTTCGCCTGGCGCACGAGGCGCTCGCGGTGAAGGTGCGTGACATCGCCGCGGCGGTGCAACACCACCGCACGCCCCTCGCTATGCGCACCTTCCGTCCCCGTCCGATCCGGCAGTTCGACCCGCTGCTGGCGGAGCGCGAGGAGAACGCGGTGAAGAACGAGGTGCGCATCATGAAGCGCGACATCCGCGAAGACAAGAAGCGGCTGATGCGCCACCTGACGGCGGAGGCGACGGTGCAGCGGCGGGCGCAGGAGAAACGAACGGCCGTGGACGATGCGCAGCGGGAGAAGCGGTACCACAGCGTGATGCACCAGCTGCAGCAGCAGCAGCACTCGATGAACACGGTGGAGTCGCTCAAGTCGCGCGCAAAGGCAGCGAAGAAGAAGGGGCTTAGTGGAGAGTCGAACGCCAAGGCGGCCGACAGCGAGGGCGCGGCGTAATCGGATGGCGATGATGGCGATACATAAACGGGAGTGGTGGTAGGTGAAGAGGAGGAGCGGTGCGGCTGCGTGGGTGCCGCCGCTCTCGTATGAGTGCTTTTGGGACCCCGAAAGCGCATCACGGACGGCAACAGAGGAGCCAAACCGTGATGGCTGAAGCGACCTCGATGTGTGCGTCGGCCGCGCGTGCGTGCCATGGGAGGCGCCGCCGCAACGGATGTTTCTGATCGGTGTGTACGATATAGGCGAATAAAGTTAATGTCTGCTAAAGGCACGTTTAAAGCCTAACGGCTAAGTTTCATTTACTCGATCAAGGAAGATGACAGTAATCAGCACCCGTACGAGATCCGTCGCGTTCTTTTATCTTCGAGAGGGCGGCTCCCCTGGAGCGAAGAAAGGGCTGTCGTTGGGCTCTTCCGGAAGGTGTAGGGGAGGGAGTCCCAACTGCAGCAACAGCAGCCACGTCTTCTCCGTGCCTTAAAACCGCATGTGATGTGCTTCGCGAGGACCTCCTTACGCGGCTGCAGCAGCCTCAGCCTCGCAGGTCGCGCGTCTGTCGTGGAAGACGCGCGAGGAGCTGAGAGCTCAGATCCACAGCTCCATCGAACACCGCGAATTCCACCACACTCTTCCTCCGTTTCTGAAGACCCCACAACTCTTTTCTTCTGCGCTGCGACACAAAGCTTCGATAGAGCTCACCTCGCTGCTTCACCGCTCCGTACCGCGCATACTCGCTTGTAAGTATTATAAATATATACACACACATCGCTGTTAACCGCCACCGTGCTGCACGATGTCCGCCGCCACCACGGCCCCCGCGACGGAGCGCAGCTTCTCCGACCGCTTCATCCGCAGCCACGCCGGCGCCGCCACCGGGGCGGGTATTCTCGAAATCGCCTTTTTCCACCCGTTTGACACGACGGCGAAGCGGCTCATGGCGAATAAGGGCTCCATCTCGCGCGGCTCGATCGGCGGGACGGCGGCAAACTTGAACCAAATTATCTTCAAGCAGCACGCCCACGACGGCCTCCTGCGCAAGGTCATGTACCTCTACCCCGGCTCCCTGTACGCCGTCGTCTACAAGGTGTTCCAGCGGGTGTACAAGTTCGCCGGCCAGCCCTACGTGCGGGACTTCCTGAGCGCCAACTACCGCCAGAGCTTCACGCGGTGGTTCGGCAAGGCGAATAAGGTGATGGAAGACGCCATGGCGGGCTGCTTGATCGGGCTGGGCGAGGTCTTTCTGCTTCCGCTGGACCGCCTGAAGGTGCTGAGTCAGACCAACGAGCGCGCCATGCGCAAGGGCCTGCTCCCCCTGCTGCGTCAGGAGGGCGTGCGCGGCATGTACGCGGGCACGGCGGTCACGATGTGCCGCAACGCCCCGGGCTCCTTCTGCCTCTTCGGTGGCACCGCCTTCACGAAGGGCTACGTCTTCGGCCTCTCTGACTACCGCAGCGCGACGCTCTTCCAGAACATGTGCGCCTCGACGGTGGGCGCCTGCCTCTCCATTGCCGTGTCGAACCCGATGGATGTCGTGAAGACACGCGTGCAGTTCCAGACAGAAGGCGAGCGCCGCAACGCGGTGTTCACGGCGACGGCGATGCTGAGGGAGGAGGGCGTGACATCCTTCTTCAAGGGCCTCACACCGAAGATCGTCGCGTCGGCACCAAAGCTGATCTTCGCCTACACCATGACGGAGTACTTCTTCAAGCTGATGAACCCGTCCAAGGCGCACTAGGCACTGCACAGGCGCGTGTTGGTGGACGCAGTTGTTTTCGTTTTGTTTTCACATTTATACATACACTGATACACATATACAGGTGCAGATGGCCAATCGCAGCTCAGCGAGGAAGAAAGAGGTTGAGGGACGGCACCTGTGCTGAGCGACACCCGCCCCGACGCCACACCGCTCCTCTTTCGTAGAAGAAGGAAGAGAAGTGGGTGGCGCTGCGCACGTCTCCGCGAGGGAGCAGGGTGCAATTCTTATTTTCCGCGTCATAAGAGGAGAAACGCCGGGGCGAAATTTGTGAAGGAGGTCCTCGGTGGCAGCGGTGCAGGACAGCCGACGCTGGACGATGGCGCACGCACAAGGCCTTTGGTGTGTGCGGCTTCGTCTTCTGCTTTCTTTCTGGGAGTTTCACGTGTCTGCTGCGCCGCTTCGAAGGATCGGTGCCTCCGTCCAATTTACTCACATTTTGAAAATGGTAATAACACCTGGTTTGCTTTCGAGGTGAAGGGACCGTCAGTGGACGGGTAAAGGGAGGGGGAGGGGGAGGGATTGCGTGAGGAGCTCACCGCGACAACGTGCGGCGTACCCGTTCGACCGGTGCGCTCGGACGGGAACGGTGGCGGTTGGCGGATGCGCGTTGAGGTGCACGCGCACCGCTCAGTGCTATCGAGTTTAAATTTTCTTCTGTGTTGCTTTTTACAGTATCGCATTTTCCCTTTTCCTTTGATTGTTCCCTTCCTTTGCATGGTGTTTTCAACACACGCACGCGCCCGCAAACACACGCCGAGACACGTCGACGCACGCCGAGGTGGTTAAGTGGCGTCCTGCGCTTGTAGGAAAGGGCAGGTGCGGATTTGTGTGCGCGCACAGTGGTGGGCTGTCTCTCGCTTCTCGGTCTTTAACTATAAATTGCACGGAAATGAAGCGCGATGAAAACCGCTTCAAATCGTTTCTCGTCGACCTGTGCGGAGCCACGATAACGGGGGGAAGGGTTGAGGGGTCGGAGACGGTGCGTCGGTGGTCTCGTGAGTTGCGTAAACCAACTAGCACTCCTTCTGCCTTCTTTCCGCCTTGGCTGTCCGGCTGGACGATTGCAGGGTGGACGTGCTCCCGCACGACGTACCGACATGTCGCCGGCCTTTTGTCTCCTCTGCCCGTCCCGGAGCTGGAAGATTTTTGCTATGAGCGGCTTCGCATCTCTTATCGACTACATTGTTTTCTTTCCAGCTCCGTTTTCGTGTGCCTCTTCTTGCAGAGGACGCGTCACTTGCTTCTGTTGGCCAAGGCGAAAGGAAGCCGCACTCCGGTCAATGAGGGTGGGAGGAGAGGGCAGGCTAGTCTGCGCGTTGGCGGTCAGCAACGGTGATGGTTCAACGCATGAAAACTTACCTGCCGTTACCGGCATTCTCCAGAAGGGGCGTACACACTCGAGCACGGTGGAGTCAAGGGGCTGGGCAACGTCAGCGAGGCGTTGCGCTTCGCCCGAGTGCTCGCGCGGCGCCGCAGGAGAGGCGCAGTGGGCGAAGCGTGGGCCGGTGCATCGTCTTTCATGTCCTCTGAATTCTGCATTCCACACCTGCTCTGTTCATTCATCGCCTTCTCCTCCCACTCCACTTCTTTTATACGCTGCTCCAGAGTACTTTCCCCGCCAGCGGGGAGTGCATTCGACCTGCGGGTTTTGGCCTTCACTTGATCAAAGAAACAGCTCGAGAGCGCTCGTCGAATACCGGTTGGCGTTCTACTTTACTTGTTCCTGTGTCCACTGCACGTATGCCTCTCTTCTGCGTAGGCGCGGCGGCCACGCAGCCGTCGGAGATCTGCGAGGACCTCTCTGCGAAGCCCATCGCTGCCCACGACGAACTTCTCGTGTCGACCGTCGCCCACCAACTCGGCCCACTCGCCGGGGCCGTCTGCCGCGCCCTGACGCAGTCCGGGCCGATGACGCTGACGGACCTCAGCGAGACGGTGCAACGCGACGAGGATGTCCGCGGCGTGGCGGCCGCCGCAGCGAACCGGGCGTCGGCGACCGGCGAAAGGACCACCGCCGTGCCGGCCACCCATCAAATCGGCACGAGCCTCCACGTCGACCTTGGCGAGTTGTCCTCCGCGAGTGCGTTGATTCACGAGGTGGCGCTGAAGGAGGTCGTGACGCGGCTGGTGCTGCACCGACTGGTGTACGCGGACCCGTCCACGCAGCTCTACGGCGTGCGTCGCGGCACGGCGCTGCTGCTGCGCGTGTTCTTCCCGCTGCTCCTGCACTGCGTCCGTCAGCAGTACGGCGAGGCGGCGAAGTGTGTGCTGCTGGCGGTGTATCAGCTGGGCGCCGTGCCGCCGGTCTCGGCGGTGCAGGTCGCCTTGAGTCGCACACCCAGCATCGGCCGCGACGCCCTCGACTACGCCGTCACGCAGCTCGTGGCGGACGGCTGGTTGGTGCCGGTGGTGGTGGCCGTCGGCGACGGTGTCCCTCCCACACGTGCAGGCAGCAGCGGCGACGACGATCTGTGGAGCCCCACCACACCCTACCGCGTCGGCGTGGAGAGCGCGCTCTTCTTTCTCATGAACGATGCGCTGGAGCAGGCGGTGGCGGAGCGCTACGCGGACGGCGGCCTTGCCCTGACCCTCATCCGTGCGCTGCGACGGCGCGTGGCACCAAGGGCGGCGCACGGCGACGCTGGCGCCGCGTCGTGGGCGGAGTTGGCCGCGGCGCTGCCGACGTCGGCGGGTGTGCGGCGGGACCGGGCTGGGCGGCCGGTGGAGGTCGCGGAGAACACGCGCTCTGCGGAGTTGGTGCAGCGGTGCCTTCAGCAGCTATGTCAGCCGATCGTGCTGCTGAGCTGCGGTGCGGCCAGCTCGATGACCTCGACGGCGGCCCTCTCCTCCTCCTCCCTTACTTTCCATTCGACACCGCCGGCTACTCGGGCCTTGGTGGTCCAATCGCACAGACAGCGCGGCCTCTACGCGCTCGACAACGTCACCGTCGTTCACCTTCTGCAGGAGGCGGCGTGCGAGCGGGTGGTGTACGCCGGCTACGGAGTGCTCGGGGTGCGCATCATGAAGCTGCTCCTGCAGCACCACTATCTCGAGGAGCGCACACTGGCGGAGCAGTCGGTGGCCACCTACGCCAGAGCACGCGACGTGCTGCACCGCATGTTCAAGGACGGCCTCCTCACGCAGCAGGAGGTGCCCCGCAGTGGTGCCTTGGCGGAGCGGGCGGCGAAGGGGAGCATCTTCTTGTGGGGCCTCAGCTGGAGCGCCACGCTGCTGCCCACCGTGCGCGAGCGCCTGGCAAAGTCGCTCGCCGTTGCGTGGGTGAAGCTGCGCGAGGCACAGCAGCAGCAGCAGGCCGCGGTGTCAAAGGATGAGATGCGTGCGCACGTGCCTCCGTCGGCTCCGTCATCGTCGACTCCCGAGGAGTCCGCCGGCCACGACGCCGTCGATGACGCGGAGGCGAAGTGGAAGTACGGACTGACGAGGAGTGTGCAGCAGGCGTTGCAGGCGCAGCGCACCGTGACGGGGCTGCAGAGCTGTGTGATGTCCCTCATGCGTCTTCTTCTCATTGTGGACTTCTTCTAGTGGGAAGGCGAAGGAATGGGTAGTGTGCGCTTACGGGTCTGTGAGGGTGATTGGTTCCATTGACCGGAGGAGAGAGAGAGAGCAGTTGTGTATGTGCTCTGTTTACCCAATGCACGTGCTGTGCAGTGCTGTGATGAGAGGAGGAGGAGGAGAGTGCGCCGGGCGAGTATTATAATGCTGCGGTGCGTTACTAGAGTACACGTGGTGCTGTGACTGCGAAGATACACACACACACGCACACGTGCAGATGCGCACGGCACGCCAACCTCAAAGAGAGCAAAGCGAAACCAGACCGCAAAGAGGAATGAACCCAGGTGAGTATCTCATGTAGAGGTGAAGCGGCTGGCGTGGGGGAGAGCTTTTCACCTTCGAGTTGGAATGCACACTCCTTGGAAAGCGGCGACTTCGCCCTCTCACCTTCCCCTTTCTTTTGATACCTATGTAGCCGTACGGCGCCGTGCTTCATGTGGCATCACATAAACAAGTGCCTCTTCTGAGCTGTGTCACGTGCGATCGAGATGCCGACTGCGCAGCGAGTCCCTCACCGCCCCCTTCTGTTCTACGCTGTTGTTCTGTCTCCGCCACACCCATAGAGGAATTAGAGGACCAGAGCAACGCTTTGGCCAAACGCTCTCCGCTACTTCGTGCTTTTCTCCCTTCCTCTCCTTCGTAGTAGAGGGTGTGCCCCCGCGTGCGTCGACCCGCACGTGTGTGTCTCTGTGCGGTGCACAGATGTCATCTGCCTTCCACAGCCGCGTCGCCGCCGCGCGGGACCGCGAGAAGGCGGCGGCCCGCAGCGCCCAACTCACCGACCTCTTCGGCCGTCTCGCCACGGCGGATGAACGGGCGCGTCGCGGGTCCACCGAGGTCGACGACGCCGACGTCTTCGGCGGAGCGGGCAGCCCCGGCCCGTCGGAGCGTGCCCGCAACGGCCGTGAGCAGCGCAAGCGCACCGCAGCGCCGTCGCTGTCGCCCACGTTGTCACCGCCTCGACCGCAAAACGGTGCCGTCTTCTTCCACAACGGCCGCGCGCTTGTCCTGTCTCCTGCCAGCCGCCGACTCCCCCCAGCTTTCTACGAGCAGACGCGGGTCGTGGGCAGCGTCGAGGTGGCGACCACCGAGGTGCAACGGACGCTGCTGCGGCTCCATCGCGACCTCGCCGTGCACGGCCGCCAGCGCAGCAACTCGCACTCGACTCCCCATAGCAGCAACAACAAGACGCGTGCGATGGGCCGGGAGAGGCACAGCGGCAGCGGGGCGATGAACGCGTCTGACTCGTCGGGCAGCGCGCCCGGTGACTTCGACGCCCCTGCGACGACCACCGCCGCGGCGCAGCGCCGGATCGCAGCGGAGGAGGCGAAGGTGGAGAAGATGCGCGTCCAGCGGGCCCGTGCGGCAGCCGCGGACGAGGGCGCGTCGGATGTGCAGTCTGTCGAGGACTACGGCGTCGACTGCGAGATCCCGCCGCTGACGGGGGAGAGCCGCGTGGAGGCCGAAGTCGCCGCCGTCGCCGACCACTTTGCCAAGGCCAAGACCTCCGCCCTCGCCATGGCAGAAGTGGAGGAGCTGGCGCCCACGACATCCGCCGCGCCGTGGTGGTCGTCCGCCTTGCGCCTGCGCGATATGAAGGCCGCTGCGGCTCGCCTGGACTACCACGCGCGTGCCGCCCTCGGCCGGTCGTACCGCGCACGGGAGCAGCTGCTGCTGCAGGTGGCGCACCTCAACAACGTCTCCGCCGCCACCCGCACCCAGCTTCTCCAGCAGCAGCAGCGCTGGCAGGAGTTCCAGACGCGACTGCGCGATGGCCAGCAGGCGATGACGCAACTGCAGGCGGCCATCGCGCAGCGGCAGGCGCAGACGCAGGAGCAGGCAAACCACCGGGCGAAGTTGCAGGAGGAGCTGCTGCTGCGGGCACAGGAGACGGCCGTGGTGGACGCTGCAGAGACGAACCTCCTAAAGGCGGAACTCGCGCTTCTGCTGGCGGAGCGGGAGTGGCCGTCGCGGTCGCTGCAGCGCGATGCGCAGACCGTACTCGAGTGGCTGAGGCACGCCTCCACACCGCTGGAGTAACGCGACAAAGGCCGGGTTTTTATCCTTTTATTGCTGATGTAAAGCAGACGTGCCCGCCGCGCCTCCTGGCGCCGTGGAAGCACCACGTAATACAATTATGGCTTCTTTTGCTTTGCAGTCCCGCGGTGCGGCGTGTGCATCGGCTGTGCCGCACCGCTAAGGCGATTCAGACGCGCTAGAGCGTTGGTCGTTGCCGGCCCGCCTCTAACGGTGATGCTCGTGGGAGCATCCGAAGGTGTTCAATCAACCTGCGATTTTGTTTTGCGCGGTGCTGCACATCTCCTCTGATGTTTTCTCGTTTCCCATCTGTGCGAACTCTGGAGCGTGGTTTTTTTTTTGCTGTGGAGGCGCTCAGTCGAAGCAGGTGCGTCCGCCCTCGCCGCCTTCTTTCCTCCTCTCCCCACCTCCTCTCTTCTCTCCTTCGTTTCTTCTTCAGTGCTTCACAAGTTGTCCCCGCGCCCATCGTGAGGTTTTATTCGATCGCCTCAGCGCTCTCGCTCACAGAAGCGCCGAGATGCGGGCGTCCACTTCAGCCAACGACGCCGGCGGCGCAGCTGCAGCGGCCCAGACGGCGACTACCGCTGCCACCGGCAGCAGCAATTATGCAGCGGCTTCGTCTTCCGATCCCTCCGCGCCGCTCTTCTCGCCAGAGGAGAACAAGCTCTTCGACACCATCGTCGAGGAGTGTAACTCCTTCCAGGACTATGAGCGCCTGCACCAGGAAGTGCTGATGACGCTGGAGAGCGACGAGGTGCTGGACCAGTTTCGAACCGAGTACGAAGGCCTGCACAATTCCCTTCTGCACAGCCACGAGGGCGAAGGGCGGCTGCTGCGCAAGTGCACCGACCTGCAGAGCGATATTCAGGCCTGCACCGAGAAGGCGGCCTCCGCGGCGGAGCTCACGGCGGGGGATCAGAACACCATCGTGCACCTCCGCAGCGAGATAGAGCGCACCTCCAGCAAACTCGTGCGCGTGAAGGAGAAGGAGGCGCAGTTAAAGGAGGCCGTCTTGACGCTGAAGCGCGAGGTTGCGGCATGGCAGGTCAAGGCACAGGAGCCGGTGGAGCTGCCGGCGCAGGAGGCCGCCTTCCAGAGTCTCCGCAGCCTGCACGAGACGGTGCAGCGGGAGGAGGAGCGGCTGGTCCAGCAGCTGCGGGGGACCACCTTCGACGCCGCCGCCACCCAGCGCCGCATCGCCGCGCTCCTCGAGAGCAACACCACCAACGAGGCGGAGCTGAAGGAACTGAGAGACAGCATCGCCGCGAAGGAGGACGAGACGCAGCGCATTTTGGACGCGAAGAGCGCGAAGGAGGAGGAGCTGCGCGCGATGCGGGTGACGGTAGCACGACGGGTCCTCTACCACACCTCGCAGCAGGAGACGCTCGACACCCTCGCCGAGGACCACGAGCGCAACGGGCAGGAGCTGCGCGAGGTGAAGCGGGAAGAGGTGCGGCTCACCGAGGAGTACCAAGGTGTGGGCCGGCAGCTGCAGCACGTCAACACCGCCCTGCAGGAGTGCAACGAGGAGAACGACTTGTGGCAGCGGCGGGTTCAGGAGCGGACGGAGGAGCTGCAGACGCAGCAGGCGAACGTCGCGGCGGTGCACACCCGCTACGTCAAGGCACAGAAGGTGGTCGAGGCGCTGCAGAAGCGCAACGCGGTCACGGAGCAGCAAAGGGCCGACGAACACGAGAAGCAGCGCGAGATGGCGGTGCGTCTGAAGCAGAGCGAAGCGGACCTCGTCCGGGCGCGACAGCTCTTTTCGGCCGAGGAGCAGACGCTGGCCTCCGTCAAGAAGGAGATCAATTTGCTGCAGCAGAACATCGCCGGGGAGGTGGGGCAGCAGCAGCGCAACGCGGCCTGGCTCGCCGAGAAGCAGGGCCAGCTGCACGTGCTGGAGAGCACCCTCGCCGCCTCGGAGGAGCACAACCACCAAGCGCGGCAGGAGCTGTACATCGTCGCGCAGGAGGCGGAGGCGCACGAGGCGGCGGCCAAGGACAACGCCTTCCACTGCGCCCACCTGCTGAGTGACATGGAGAACTTGCAGGCGGAGCTGGCGCTGCAGGAGACGCGCCTGGGCGACACCGCGGCACAGATACGGCAGCAGCAGCAACTGCTGGAGTCGACGGTGGCGGAGCGCAACACGTACACCACACACTACGACCAGCTCAAACACGGGCTGAGTGAGCAGCAGCATCAGTTCGGCCTCCTGCTGGCGCAGATTAAAATAATGAAAAACGCCGTGCAAAAGCGCGAGCACGAGGTGAAGGTGGAGGACGCCCACATCCAGCTCCTGAAGCAGCAGCAGAAAGACTTAGAGGGACAGCTGACGGAGTACCAGCGGCGAGCGGGCAAGAGGCACCGCACGGCGGACATGCTCGTCCAGGAGATGCGCCAACTCCGCTCCGTCCTGGGCGACGCCGAGGACGAGACGGCGCGACAGCAGCGACGGTGCCGCGATGTCCAACACGAGCGCGACGTGCTCCACCGCCAAGTGACGGACCGCGCGAAGGAGCTCAACGTCCTCTACGAGCGGGCCCACACGCAGCAGTCGATGCTGCAGAGCGGCGAGATCGTCTACGCGGACCAGGCGCACGAACTCGAGCACCTGGCCTATCAGACCGCCCAATTTGCGCAGCAGCTGGCGCAGATGCGGGAGTTCCTGAAGCGGCTGCCCGATCTCCAGGTGATGCTGAACAACGCGACACGGGAGCTGCAGCGGGAGAAGGTACGAGTGCGCGCCCTGCTGGACGAGGCGGAGCGCCCCGTCAACGTCCACCCCTTCCACGATTTGGCCTCCGCGGAGCCGGAGACATACGCGCTGGTGCAGCGAGTTCAGAAGCTGCAGCGCATCATCGTCCAGCGTCGACAGGAGCTGGAGGCGAAGGAGGAAGCAATCCGAGGCGTGGAGCAGCGCTACATGAAGTCGAAGGCCGCCGTGGCCCATCAGCCGGGCCCTGAAATCGCGGAGCAGCTCAGCGCCTATCAGCAGAACTTAGTAAAGAAGCAGCAGCAGATGCGGCAGATGCAGGAGACGCTGCAGTTCTTTCGCGCACAAACCGATCACTTCAAGGCGCGCCACGATGTGCTGCGGGAGCGCCTCGCGGACATGGGCAACGCGTACGCAGCGCAGCGCGCAACGGAGGAGAAGCAGGCGCGTACGCGGGATGTCGCACGCGATGGCGCGTCGCTCGACAGCCGCTCTTTGAGCAGCAGCGCGGCGGAGACGCCCGTCTATCGCGGCTTTGTGGCGCCGCCGCGCCCCACTCCGACTTCCGACACCTCAGCATCCGTTAAGGCGGAGTGAAAGAAGTAGGCCGAAGACACGAAGGGGAGGGGAGCGCGCTGGGTCGCGATCGACCGAAGAGAACTCCCTCTTTTGGCCTCTTCGTTAGTGGCTGGTGGAGGAATGCGCTGTGGTGACGACTGCCCATGCACGCATGCGTGTATGGATGCGGAGGTGGCAGTACGCTGTGCCGCGTACGGTACGGTGGAGTCCGTACGTTTCTCTCTTCTTTATATTATCTTGACTTTTTCGATGTAAACGACTTCTTTGTATGACCTTTGGACTTTGCGTTCGATGTACGAGGCCGACCGCACATTCATCTCGTGGCGCGGCGTAAGCTTCAAAAGTTCTTTTCCCAGCCCAAAGGAGAAATTGTGCGTAGGGAGAGGGAGAGGGACCGGCAGAGAGCAGCGTCGCCGTTTCCTCCCACCGCTGCTGATCCCTGCGACTCCGACGCCCAGCTCTGACACTCCGACGAAGCACCATTAACGGTGCTGTTGGCGACGGACAACGCAGCTGACGGGTATGCAGCTGCAGTCTTTACGGGGCGCTGAGACCTCGAACGCCCCGCCAAAGAAGACCGCTCTTGCTGGCATTTTCATGTTCTGTCTTCCCTCCCTTCTTGAAATCCACGTCTCTCAACGCTACTCTCCCGTCGCCCCAACGGCGTGCCACACTCGCTGCGTATTGCTCCGCCTCTCGTTGCCATGTATTGAAACGCGCGTATACACAAATACCCCCGCTTTCTCGATGGTGCGGCAGGTCTCTACTTCTCACAGAGGACTTTCACTCACGATATCTTTAGCAGAAAGAGCAGTTGTTCCGCACGGCGCCAGCAAAGACGTGCGTCGTTTCCTCTGCTCTCTCCTGCACCTTCCCGGACTCCGCGTTCCGTATTTTCACAGTTTTAACTTCTCTCCGCCGCTCATATTTAGCTCTCTTACTGGTCCTCTTGCTGCTTCAACAGACTGAAGCGCTTTCTGCCTATTTCGTCCTCCCACAGCGCCGTATTGACGTTGAAGAGGTGCGGCCGTTCACTTCGGCCTGTGCGTCGCCATTTGTGTCCTTCTCGGAAGAACAAACAGATAAAGAACGCAGAGGATGATGCGGAGGCTTCATCTGAAGGCGGCGCGTGCCGCCAGCGCGACATCGACCGCCTGCTTTGCGACGCCTCTCACCTCCTCCTTGCGTGCACCCACGCCGTGCCTGCGTGTCCCTGCGCTGTTGAACTCGGCCAACTCACAGGCGGTCTCCTCGCTGGTCGTTGGCCGCCGCTGGCAGTCGAGCAACGTCACGCCGTGGAGCGGCGGAGGCGGCGGCGGCAACAGCAGCGGGGACGGCGGTCAGCAGCAGGGCCGGTCGTGGGTGAACCCCAACGCTGTGCCGCCGGGTGATTTTCTGAAGAAGTACGCGCGCGACCTGACGGAGGAGGCGAAGATGGGTCGGCTGGACCCCATCGTGGGCCGCGAGGAAGTCATCCGTCGCACCATCCAGGTGCTGTCGCGCCGCACCAAGAACAACCCCGTGCTGATCGGTGAGCCCGGCGTGGGGAAGACGGCCATCGTGGAGGGCCTGGCGCAGCGCATTGTGAAGGGCGAGGTGCCGGAGAGCATCAAGGATCGGAAGGTGTACGCGCTCGACATGGGCACGCTGGTCGCCGGGGCGAAGTTCCGCGGCGAGTTCGAAGAGCGCCTGAAGGGCGTCCTGAAGGACACGATCGACTCGCACGGGAAGGTGATTCTTTTCATTGATGAGCTGCACACCCTCGTCGGCGCGGGCTCCTCCGGCGACGGGTCGATGGACGCGGCCAACTTGCTGAAGCCTTCGCTGGCCCGCGGGGAGCTGCACTGCGTGGGCGCCACAACGCTCGACGAGTACCGCCAGCACATCGAGAAGGACGCCGCGCTCGCCCGCCGCTTCCAGTCCGTCCTCGTCACGGAGCCCACGGTGGAGGAGACCATCTCCATCTTACGCGGCATCAAGGAGAAGTACGAGGCCCATCACGGCTGCCTGATCAAGGACGAGGCCCTCGTCTACGCCGCTGTCAACTCCCACCGCTACCTCTCCGACCGCCGCCTGCCCGACAAGGCGATCGACCTCATCGATGAGGCTTCCAGTCGCCTGCGCATGCAGCAGGAGTCGAAGCCCGAGGCGCTGGACCTGATTGAGCGCGAGCTCATCCGTCTGAAGATTGAAGCGGAGGCGGTGAAGAAGGACAAGGACGAGCTCGGCAAGGAGAAGCTCAACAACATCTACGAACGCATCTCGGAGAAGCAGAAGGAGTACGACGCGCTGGAGGAGCGGTGGAAGAAGGAGAAGTCGCTGTTCCAGAAGATCAAGCAGAGCACCGAGGACCTCGACGTGCTGCGGCACCACCTCGAGCAGGCGATGAGCGCCGGCGACTTTGCCAAGGCCGGCGAGATCCAACACAGCCAAATCCCGAACCTGCGCAAGCAGATCGAAAAGGACAAGCAGCTGGCCAGCTCGCAGCACTTCATGGTGCACGACAGCGTGACCTCGAAGGATATCGCGGAGGTCATCGCGCGTGCCACCGGCATCCCAGTGGCGCAGCTGATGACTGGAGAGCGTGAGAAACTGATCCACATGGACGCGGCGCTGAAGAAGACCATCATGGGCCAGGACGCGGCCATCGAGTCCATCACCAACGTCGTGCGCATCTCTCGCGCCGGCCTGCACTCGCACAAGCGCCCCCTCGGCTCCTTCCTCTTCCTCGGCCCCACCGGTGTGGGTAAGACGGAGGTGTGCAAGAGTCTGGCAAAGTTCCTCTTCGACGACGAGTCCTTCATCTGCCGCATTGACATGAGCGAGTACATGGAGCGGCACTCGGTGCACCGCCTCATCGGTGCCCCGCCGGGCTACGTGGGCTATGAGGAGGGCGGGGAGCTGACGGAGTCGGTGCGGCGGCGCCCCTACCAAATCGTCCTCTTCGACGAGTTCGAGAAGGCGCACCCGAGCGTGTCGAACATCCTGCTGCAGGTGCTCGACGAGGGCCACCTCACCGACAGCCACGGCCGCCGGGTGGACTTCAAAAACACCATTATCATACTCACCTCAAACATCGGGGCGGAGGTGATCGCACGGCTGCCGGAGGGAGAGCCGAGCAGCGTGGCGATGCCGGCCGTCATGGAGCAGGTGCGCCAGCGTATGACGCCGGAGTTCATCAACCGGCTGGACGACATCATCATGTTCAACCGCCTCAGCCGCGACGACATCCGCCGAATTGTCGAGATTCTCTTTGCGCAGGTGCAGACGATGCTGACGGAGCAGAACATTCGACTGCAGGTGCCGAAGGAGGTCTACGACTGGTTTGGTGTGAACGGCTACAGCGTCGTCTACGGCGCGCGACCGTTGAAGCGGCTTGTGCAGAGCGAGCTGCTGAACCAGCTAGCGCTGATGCTGCTCGATGGCCGCGTTCGCGAAGGCGAAGACGTGAAGCTGACGGTGAAGAACAACGCGGTCGTTGTCGTTGCGAATCACAGTTTGTCACCGGAGAAGGGGTTGAGTGATGCGCAGCTGCTCTCTGAGAAGTGAGGCCCGATTTGTGGTCTTCTTCTGCTCCTCTTCGTCTCTATTGTTATTTACACGTCAACACGTGTGAGTATAAAGGCGAAGCGATGCGTGAGAGAAGCGGCGCAGACGCAGACGCAGGCGGCTGCTTTTTGTGGTTCGTTGCCACAGTCTTTCCTACAGCGACGAGGTCCAACGGCGCTGATGGCTGTAGAGGCAGCTCTCTGTCCGCGTCTTCTCTCACAGCAGCTTCGAAAAAACATTTTCATTTTTGTTTCTGACCACATCGGGCACCGCATCAGTTCCCCTCCCCGAAAGAAGAAATCCTTGTGGTTTTGTCCTTTGATACGAAGTAATGCGTGGAACTCGCTCGCCCTTCCTCCGCGTGGGTGGAAGGACGAGCGAGTTAGGCGCAACGCCGTACGTGAGTTGTCCGTGTTGTTTCGCTGCCATCGCCGCGTCTTAACATCACTTTATTTTATATTCCATATTCTTTCGGTGAGCTTGTGCTTGAAAGCAAGAGACGCACACGCTTTGAAGGGCTGCGTTTGCAGCTGGACCGACGGACGTGATGTTGCACGAAGGTGGGACGTTCCTTCTGCGACTGTTCTTCTTCACGGCGGCAAGGATGTTTGCTGCCTTGACTGCTCTTCTGATGCGCAACTGAGAGGCGCAGACGCGAGAAGCGAACGTTCTACTGTGCATCGTTCACTCGTGTTGCCGCATCGCACTGCTCTCAGGTGGCGGTGCTGACGATGCGGGGGAAATGCATCGCACCCATCCATTCGCCTTTTCCACCTCTCCCTCCTATTAATCCTTTTGGATGACTTCTCTGCTTTAAACGTGCAGACGCCGTCGGTGGCTGAGAGGTCGAACAGCCTCGCCTCCCTCCACTCCCCCAAACTCAACAACGGGATTATCAACAGCTGCTGAAGGCTCTGCCACACCGAGTTGAAAGAGTTCGCCTCTGCCTCCCGCAGCGCGCGCTCGACCCTGTCTGTCAATCATCATCGTGCTCTCCTCAGCTGATCAAGTGACCGGCACTGACATGTCTGACCTCCCTGTCAAACCGGCGCAGAGCAGCACAGTGGAGCCCAACCATTGGTGCTCCTTGGCTGCCGCATCCGACTCTCTCCGCGTGCCGGTGCTAAAAATAAAAGCGGAAGCCGCAGAGGAACTTCACAGCACCCAGCGCGCCTTACTGTGCAGTCAGCTGCAACACGCGTGGAGCAGCGCCGCGCTTCCAGAAAACTAAAAAAAAAGGTGGGTACAACTCGTCAGTCAGACGTGAACAACGCACACCAAGTGTTTTCCTTTCCTTTCCCTTCTCCTCTTCTCTGCTGTGAATTTCTGCTTTTACAGCCACGCTGCTCCGTTGTGGTGCCACGCGATGACGCGCATCTCATCCAGCAAAAGCGGCACCCATCAAGTTTGACTGTATCGCAACGACACCTGCTGTTTTGCTGTGTGTCTGACCTCACATTGCGTACTCTGCTGTGCTACTCACTGCAGTATTAAAGGACCGCTGTGCTTTCGTTGTCTCTTCGACGGGCGCCGCGTCTCCCTTTAGGCTGCTTCGCATGTTTGACCCGCCTCTTCGCGTTTGGGTTCATTTGCTGCCTCCCTCTTTCTCTGCCCACCACGACGGTCGGGGCTCTTCTACGGTTCTTCCTCGCTTGCCGCTGCGCTGCAGTATACAACCCGACCCACATCCGACTGCTGCCCAGCTTTGCTACCTCAGCGCTTCCTTCTTCTACTCATTTTTGAAAGCTCTTCCTCTTTGCATCCAAAGCAACACTGTTTCAGAGGTCACCGCGATGTCCCACGAGCTCACCAGGAAGGTTGCCTTCATCACCGGCGCCGGCTCCGGTCTCGGCCGCGCCATCTCAGAGCTGTGCTTTGAGCGCGGCTGCAGCGTGTTTCTGGCGGACGTGAACGGCGCCTCGGTTGAGAAGCTGGCCGTCACGCTGAACGCCGGCAAACACGCCGTGGAGGGTCAGCGCGCGGTGGCGGCGGCGCTGGACGTGACGAACGAGCAGCAATGGGCGACGGTGGTGGACGCGTGCAAGAGCGCTTTTGGTCGCATTGATATTCTGGTGTGCGACGCCGGCTGGCATGCCATGGTCCCTCTGGAACACGTCACGCTGGATATCTGGAACAGGATGATGAACGTCAACGCATTCGGCGTCCTCCTCGGCATGCGCACTGTGGCTCCGCTGATGAAGGCGTAGGGCGGTGGCAGCATCGTGTGTATTGCGTCTCCGTGCGCCGTGCGCGGCTTGGCGGTGGAGTCCGTCTACTGCGCCAGCAAGGGTGCGGTGCGGATGCTGTGCAAGTCGCTTGCGCTGGAGCTGATCCCCTTCCACATTCGCGTGAACACGGTGAGCCCCGGCACCTGCGAGACGCCCATGATGCACCGCATGGCCGCCCAATATGGATGCATCAAGGACGAATTCTCCGGAGCGTTTCCGATTGGGCGTCTCGCCCAGCCGCGTGAAGTCGCGGGGGCCGTCGTGTTTCTCGCGTCGGACCGCGGCTCGCACATGGTGGGTGCAGACCTGGCCGTGGACGGCGGCGCAACGGTTGGCCCGACCAGCCGGTCGCCGGCGCTGAAGTGGGCGTCTCTGTAGAACGATCCATTTAAAAGAGTATTATACCCATTTCTTTCTTTCCGTTTCTTCTCAGCGTTTCTTCTATGTCTTTACCTATTCTTTGGGCTCTCGGCTCCCTTCTCCGCTGTTGCGTCTTCGCCCACATGCACGCAGGGTCGGTGCCCATCCGTCTGTGCGGCAGCCCATCATTTCTTCTTCTACTGAATATCCTCTAACCGCCTTGCTATGAATCTTTGTCCTCTCCCCCCTCTAAAGTGTTTATTCCTCTCTGTCTTCGAGCCGCCCCGGCAGTACCGGGGGCTCTCTTTTCTTGTTTCCATCGCGCACCGCCGTCTTCGTCATCGTCGTAGCGGGCACGTATGGAGAAAGGCATCTTCAAAAGACGCGATTCCGCTTTGCGATGACGGTGAAGCTGAGCAAAGTGTATTACTGTGTGTTTCTCCCGGCCACCAAAAAAGAAGAGAGGGGATAGTGAAGAGGGTCACCCTGTGTGATTGGGGTTTTACGGACTGCCGCGAAGAGAGCACAAAGCGGGTGTAGCTGTTGATTAGAACCCGATGAGCGGGAGCTTTGCGTGCTTACCAACGTCCGCTTCTGAGCAAAGAGCGCACCGGCACGTTTCTGCTTCTCTGCAAGCTTCGTAGAAATGTAAGGGGTGTCTGCATCTGCCGGTGCTCGTAGTATCCTCTCCGTGCCTTGCTTCCATCTTTCACCAAATGAACAGCTTTAACGGAACTCCCCCACACCGCCGCTGTGCGAACTCGCATGAGACACCAAGGCACGTCGTTCCTTCCACCTCCACTACTCTCTCCTTCTTCTTCACACCACCACAACACACATTCGCTCTCTAACAGGACGGCGTCAGTTCCGCGTGCACTACGAGAGTTTTCGATAGTCATGACGTGAACTAAAATATATTAATACCTTCGATATCTCATTTTTGTATTTTCATGCTTCGTTTTCATTCGCGCCATTTTTTTTTCTGTGTGTATTAAAGCGCGTGTTCTCGGCTTCATTACACTTAAAAATCAAAAACCCGGGTGCTGTGGACAGCCCGGTAAACGCCGACGCTGCCCAGTCGTAATTGTGGATATCGAAAACCACCAAAAAGCGTTCCAACATCGACGCTTTACTGTTGAATTTCTTAGTTGGAGAATGTTAATAAAAAACATCGTTTTAAGACCGTTTGTTTTTAGGCGTGCCACACGTTTGTTTCATCAACGCCATCAAAGCAGTCCGTTAGGGCTTCAGTTCTACACCGTCTCACCTCTTTCGCGTTGGGGCGTAAACACGGCACTTCCTTCCCGAAAGTGAGGCACGTTTTCGTTGGTTCTTCTTCGGTTCTTCTTGTTTGGTGTTGGTAGGCCGCTTCTTTCTTATTTTCTTTGCTTAAAAAATTACATCCGTCGACACCATGCGAAAGGGCGACAGTGGGCCTCCGGGTGTCAGCGGTGACGAGGCGATGGTGGTGCCACCGTCCCCACAATCCGGTCCATTTCAGCGCCTCCGTCATGGTCCTGCAGCGCCGGTGACGATGCCCTCGGCCAAGCGCAAGTCCGCTGCCCACAACAGGATTTCTGCAAGAGGACGCATTTACTACGCGAAGCTGGTCACAACCGCAACTACTATTATAATTATGTGCATCCTTTATAACTCGATTGGAAGCACCATCACAGTCCCAAAGGTCACGATCGTGCCGGTGCACCCCGTGCAGCTGGAGCCCGGGAAGGCCAACCCCATCGCGCTCATTATGCCGCTCGTCGGCTACCCGCTGAGCAACAGCACAGGAGTGGAGTTGCTGCGTGAGCTGCTGCAGCCGCTGCTGCTGTCGGAGGCGGCGCTGTGCTACCGCGCGGACGACGGGGCGGCGGTGCCGGTGGTGGCGCACGCCGTCGTCGTGAGTCGCGTGTCGGCCACTGCGGTGCGGAGTGCGGTGCGTGGCGTGTTGGCGAAGGGCTCGACGACGGCGGGGTCGGCGGTGGCGGCGGCCCAGAGGGGCGGAGCGCTGACGTCCGGTGCGCGGTGGCGGACGTGGGAAGTGAGTGTTGCGGCGGTGCGCTTGGCCCTGCGACTGACGAACGCGAACGACGGCGGAGGTGCGCGGTGCCTGGCGGAGGCGGTGACGGTGGTGGCGCACGCGGTAGAAGATTGCGACTCGGTTTACGGCACGGAGCCGGCGGAGACGCTGGAGGTGTTGGTGGACGCCGGTCTGCGGACGCGCGGCGGGGGTGCGGGGACGCACTTTGTGGTGCTGCCGTCCTTCTTGGGCGCGTCGAGGATGGCGCACACGGAGCCGGACGATGCGTCGGAGGCGCGGCGCGCGGGAACGGGGCTGTTGGATGCGCTGCTGCGGACGGCGACGACGCGCAACGGCGGTCGTGTGGCGGCGGCGCAGTGCACCATCCTGGCAACGGCGGAGCAGCCCGGCTCGCCTTCCCTCCTTCCGCCCGGTCTGGTACCAGCGGAGCTGTCGCGGCACGACCTGCAACGCCTGCAGGTGCTGGAGAAGGCAGCCATTGTGGGCAGCACCAACGATGACACGATGCTGGTGCCTTTTCTGGCGCGGCGGTTCAGTGGGTACCTCGCCACGGATCAACGCGCCTCGTGGGAGGAGGTGGTGGACGCGGTGTCGCTGAACTGCGGTATCTTCAGCCGCAGCCTCTACAACGCCGTCGGCGGCCTCGCAGGCGCCCTCTCCGTAAGCGGCGCGCAGCACCCCTCGAGTACGCTTCCCGATCACGTGCTGGCGCGCCGGACCGCGGGGGGTGGGCGCTGTCGCTGCGGATGCAGGAGGTGTACCCGGACTGGCAGGTGTGGAGCAGCCGCGGCGTGGCGGTGCTGCGGGACGACCTTACGGCGGGGCGCAGCAGCCCGATAGTCCAGAGCCTCTTCTCTGCCCTTTTCTCTCTCCGCGACGCGTACGGAAGGCGAATGCATCCGCTGCTCGCGGGGCTCCAGCGACGCCGCGTGGGGCAGCCGTGGCGCACCCGCCAGACACAGCTGCGAATGTGGAACAGCACCGCTGTCCCTTCGCATTTCCCGGCCGTAATCTCCTATGAGACCGACTTTCCCTGTGCCTGCTGTGGCCTCAACCCGGGGCTGTTGGATGCGCTGCTGCGGACGGCGACGACGCGCAACGGCGGTCGTGTTCGCCGGCAGCCCCCATCCCTCCGCCTTTGACGGGAACACGAAGGCGTCCGCACTCCCGTACAGCTGTGTCAGCTGCACGGCGCTCATCGAAGTGCATAGCACCACAACATGAGGGAAGTCCTCGACCCCCCGCATGCCGTGCAGATGGCCCTTCATTCCCCACGACTCAAGAAACCGCATGAAATTGGGACACCCCACGCCCGCCGCGTACTGGCGCTTAATCTCTGTCTTGATCACCAGCGTCGTGCGGCCGCGTAGCTCCGGTGGGGCGTGCGGGCCAAAGGCGTCCCAGTACGCACCGAGCAGCACATCCCACCCCTTCCGAGCCTCCCACTTGAAGTTCGATAAGAACACGTAGCGCCGCAGCCGCTCCTCCGGTGCTAGATCTGGCAGACTGTCGAAACTGGCCGTGTCGCCTGGAGGGATTGTGATGGGCTCACGCTCGTAGTTTGCCGGGTCGAAGTCGTACACGTCCACCGCCTCCGGCACGACGCGTATCTTCGCCGGATCGATGCCGTTGCGGCGGTAAATCGTGGCGAAGAAGTCCGCCGTGGCCCAAACTTGGTCCCGCGACTCCCGCAGCGGTTTGATCCAGTTGGGTGGGATGTTGGACAGCTCGCTGAGGCTGCGAGAGACGCTCACGCTCACCACACTGCTGTGTTTGATGAAGTGCACGGTCTTACGAGAGATGGGACGCATATGCAGAAAGAGCACGCGGGCCCGCCGTTTCAACTCCTCATGCCAGTACGAATCATCAGCTTGCGGGTCCACAGGCACCGACAACACACGGTTGTAGTGGCGTGTGCGGTAGGCCGCGTCCAGCAGAGCATCGCCGGGTTAGTGGCACACCTGCGTTGCGTAAACGGAGGCGATGTCGATGGGGCTGCCGGTGCTGCTCACGGAGTGGAGTGGGCTGCGCGGCTTCATCACACCGGACACGTGCTTCCGCATCCCGCTGGACGGGCTGGAGGA
>NW_015438383.1:427845-437959 GCF_001293395.1 Leptomonas pyrrhocoris
GAGAAGACGGCGGAGCTGATGCGGTATGTGCTGCAACACCCGGAGCACGCGGGGCGTGTGGGGCAGCGGGCACGTGCGCTGATGATGCGTGAGATGAGCGAGGAGGCGGTGGCGGATACGATGGACAGTCTTTTCATTAAAACCGTGACAGCACATCTCAAACGGCTGTAGCGTACAACGTAGAACTCGAAAAAAAAACGGCTCTCTGCCTTCAGGTCATGCAGAGAAAGAAGTGTAGTAGTTCCGAAGCAGAACGAGCTGCTCAAATGAGAGCCACAGCAAGCGGCTGCAGGGTCAATCACCACATCGTTCTGATAAATATCGCCACTGCACCGCGTACAAAGCCTCTCAGCCAGATACGGCCAGTAACGTGACCTACACCTGTTAGAGGATGTACTCCTGGGCTTCGTGGTCGTGCCTCATCCCTTGCAGTTTCCACCCCCGTTTTTCTTCCGTCTTCATCTTTCCTCTTTCCCTTTTCTTTTGGGACGCGTTGCCGTCGGCCGCTTCATCGACTGTCGCTGTGACATTCGAATAAAGATTTCTTTTGTCTGGAAAAACTGCCACTTCACGACGTGGATTCTTCTTTCACAACCATTATTTTTTCGCCTTGCCTTCCCCTTTCACATCTTGTTCTCTCAGCAGGTTACACCTTTTCAAAGTATCACAATGTCGGAGAATCCACTTCTGCAGCCCAGCTCGCTTCCTTTCCAGTCGCCACCCTTCGACAAGATCAAGGTGGAGCACTACGCTCCCGCCATTGAGGAGGGTATGGCAGAGCAGCTGGCTGAAATCGAAGTCATAAAGTCTGATCCTGATGCACCGACCTTCGAGAACACCGTCGTTGCATTGGAGCTCAGCGGACGGCTGCTGTTTCGCTCGTGGAGTTCCTTCAGCAACCTGTATGCTGCCAACTCTACACCGGAGATGCAGCAGCTGATGCTGGAGTACTCGCCGAAGACGGCGGTTCACTCCGACAAGATCTACCTCGACTCTATACTGTATCACCGCATTAAAGCTGTGTACGACGACCGTGGCGGACTGGCCGGCGAGGACCTGCGCCTCGTGGAGTACTACGAAGAGCACTTTCGCAAGGCGGGTGCCGCTCTGGACGACGCTGGCAAGAAGGAACTGAAGCAGGTCAACGAGCGTCTTGCCACCTTGGAAAGCGTGTTTGGCAACAAGGTGATGGGCACGCGCAAGACTGCGTCGCTGATCGTGGACGACGTTGCAGAGCTGGAGGGGCTGTCCGAGGACGACATCGCGACTGCGCGGAAGGAGGCGGAGGACCTGGGCCACCCCGGGAAGTACGCGCTGATCATCGTGAACACAACGCAGCAGCCGCTACTGACGTCGCTGAAGAACCGAGAGACGCGCCGGCGCCTGTTCGAGGCGAGCGAGCAGCGTGCGTGCCGCGGCGACGCCAACGATACGCGCGCGGATATCGAAGAAATAGCTTGTCTTCGTCTGCGTAAGGCGAAACTGCTTGGCAAGAAGAGCTTTGCGGAGTGGCAGCTGCAGAACCAGATGGCGGACCCTGCGTCTGCGGAGGCGCTACTGCGTGACATGGGCAAGGCAGCTGCGATGAAGGCGAAGAAGGAGGCCACGGATATCCAGAAGATGATCCGCGAGGAGGGCGGCGACTTCGAGCTTGCACCCTGGGATTGGAGCTACTACGCGGAGAAGGTGCGGAAGCAGCAGTACGATCTCGACGAGAGCGAGACGAAGCCGTACTTTGAGCTGCACAACGTGCTGGAGCGTGGTGTGTTCTACACCGCGGAGCAGCTCTACGGTCTGACGATGCAGCGCCGCACGGACCTGCCTGTGTATCACCCGGATGTGATGACCTTCGAGGTTTTTGACCACACGGGCGAGTCGCTTGCCATTTACTGCCTGGACCCGTATGCGCGCTCCAGCAAGCGTGGCGGTGCGTGGATGACGTGGTATGTGGAGCAGTCGCTTTCGCTTCACCAGAAGCCGGTGGTGCACAACGTTCTGAACCTTGTGAAGCCTGTGGAAGGGAAGGTAACGTTGATGAGTAAGTGGGAGGTCACGACACTGTTCCACGAGTTCGGCCACGGTCTGCACGGCATGCTGAGCAGTCTCAAGTACCCAACGCTGGCGGGTCCCAATGTCGCCGCTGACTTCCTGGAGTTCCCGTCGCAGATCAACGAGCACTGGGCGATGTACGACAAGGTGCTGCGCAACTACGCGATCCACTACGAGACGAAGGAGCCGATACCGCAGGCGCTTGTGGACCGCATGCGCGCTGCGGAAACGTATGGCGGAGGTTTCTCGACGATTGAGGTGGTGAAAGCGGCGTACCTGGACCTGTATTGGCATCTCGTGACGGAAGAGTCGATGCTGCTGCCTGCGGCGGAGATGGAAGAGGCTGCGATGAAGGCGTTCGGCGTAGGTCTGGCGGAGATACCGCCGCGCTACCACAGCGGTTACTTCCTGCACACGTTCACTGGAGGCTATGCATCAAACTACTATGTGTATCAGTGGGCCCGCGTGTTGGATTGCGATGGCTTCGAGTGGTTCCTGGAGAACGGCGGTCTGACGCGACAGAACGGCGACCACCTGCGTGCGTGCGTGCTGTCAGTGGGCAACTCGGTGGACGCAAACGTCGCGTACGAGAAGTTCGCGGGACGCAAGGCGAACATGAAGGCGTTCCTGCGCATCAACGGCCTTTTGAATGAGTAAGAGTCCGCGGCGCTCTGCTGTTTGCTTATTCTTTTTTTCCCCTGTTTTTTATGGCGTCGCTGTGCTTCTTGTGTCGTTGCAACACCGGCTTCGGCGCCGCCGTGCAATGGAACGACAGCACTAACGTCGAGTGATCGTTACTCAGAAACATTAATTCGAGGTGCTGTTGTCGATGTCGGCACGCCGACCCAACGAACAGATGCTTTCTTTTCTGTTTTCTGTCTTTCGGGTCACGGATATTTAAGATGGGGCCTCGTCCTGTTACGGTGAGATGAGCGGTGCAGGGCCACACGATTGTGATGTTGTACAACACAAAGAACACAGTTTGCGATGCGATAGCACGTGTGATGACGGCGAGCCGTTGGCGCTCACAACTCTTCAGTTTCACACCGGTTTTAACGCGTCTACCGCCCAACGGTTTTATCGTTGACTTCGTATTCACTCCAGCAGATGCAGCTGTCACCCCTGTGCGAATAATAATAATAATAATAATAACAATAAACGATTGACTCGCGTTGTGTGCATATTTTTTATTACCGTTTCGCTTTTGCCAGGCGTGTGATGAATCCACGGAGATGCTCTGCGCTCGAGCAACCGTCACACAGCTTTCATAATGCAGAAGAGGGAAAAGCACCGCTTCCTTGATGAACGTCGTTTAGTCTTCCGCTGAGTGACTTCGCCATACACCTTTGCGCAGCAATATCGACAGTTCAACGCACGCTTGTGGTGACCCAAGCGAACCTCGCTTCTTCATTACGTGCTGCCATTCCAATTTCATTCAGTTTGAGCGGGGGGGGGGTACTCTTGCTCTAATTCGCTTTGCACCCCTTCTTCTCTTTTTTTCTTTTCGGCAACTCGTCGCGGCATACGAGCGACATCGCACGTGCGCCTAATTACCATTCCAACTCCTGAGCCGTTGCGCTGCGGTGAACCCATACCCCTCTCCCTTAGACCGAACAGGGCGTTGCTGTCCTTCTCACTGAAGTTTTATCCGCATCAAGTAGACAACTGTGCGTGTTGCGTGTCTTTTACGGTGCTGCTTAACGCCTTGGTGCATGAGTGAAGAGGTGCAGAAGGGAGTTGCCGCGCTTTTTCAGAGGAGAGACAAGAAGAAGTAATGCGACTGTGAGGACTAGAAAAGTGCGCCAGCAAGCGCTACGTGCAAACGATGGAAAAAACAGCAGGCGCTCGACTGCTTTCTACTCCCAGTTGCATAACACCCGTGCGAGTCTGATCGAGGTGAAAACCTTTTTATTCTAGACGTTGTTTTCCAAGCAAAGGGATGACATACTTGCAAAAAGCACCACGACGTGAAGAGACAACGAGGACAAATAGGAAAAAAGAGAAGTGCTTGTGAACTGCTGCGGGGAGACATGACAAAGCAACGCAGAGGCGCCAACGGCAAAACAAACAGAAGTAAACGAGTCATGACAAGAAGACAGGAACAGAGAGCTGAACAATTATTCTTAAACTGAAAGAAAATGAAATCGGAAAGATTTGTGAAGTGTTTGATGTTTTTATTCTTCGTCATGCAGCATTGCGTCGCCGGCGTGCTGAGAGAACAGTCCGAAAGCAACCACAAGGTGCCTGCGGTGGTGCTGACCACGTACGGCTCGGCGCCATTGCCAATGGTGGAGGAGCAGCTGCGCCCTGTTTTTGCCCCCGTGTGGCCGGGGCTGCGTCTCGTGAAGGGACACCGTCCACACCGATGGCGCTACAGCAACGACTGCGGCCTCCACATGACCGCAAAATGTTTCGGGCACGTTTCTACTGTTCTTAAGGTTGCCTGCCACCTCTTGCCTGCGTGTCTGCGCCGCCTGCTGTTCATCGAGAAGCAGCGCTATCCGTCGCAGCACTATTCTCTCGAGAGGATGCGCAGGGTGCTGATGATCCACATCTCGCGAACGAGCTACTTCTGCGAGGAAATTGCACCGGCGCCGTGGAAGAGGCAGAGGGCGTGGCCGTGGTGGTGTGTGGCGGGTTCTTCGGGTGCAGGACGCGACGCTGTCTACGACTGCGGCACCACTCCTCCGTGCCGAGGGGCCAAAGAAGGCGCGGCAGCTGCCCACCAAAAAGAAGCAACTGCAGCAGCAACGGCGGCTTCCTGCTGAACGGCGGAGTGTCGCAACGTCACGTGCTCAACCGTCGGCACACCGCGCCAGCTCTAACGTGATGAGCCCACCGCTTCCTCGGCGATCGCACGGCAACAGCCAGAGGAGACGAGCAGGGGAGAGGAAGGGGCATGAAAGGGAGTTGACTCTTGCCGGGAGTTTCTTGAGGGACAGGCGGACGCCACCACGATAGCGGAGGAGAACAGAGCACCAGCGCGAAGGAGAGGCGTGACACGGCGAGGGCTGCGACGGTTGCGGCGATGTCTGTGCCAGATGTGGTGGTGGTCGACTCGAGGGCCTGGCCACGCCGAACACAACACGGCCCTCTGCACGGCATGAGAGCCGGACCCTTTACTGAGCGAACAGGCAGGCGAGCAACGTGTACAGGGGGGTAGTGGTCCGTCTGTGGGCTGTCCCCTTGCTGGAGACGTGTGACGATGGCGATTCCCACGGCTTAGGGGTAGCCGCTCTGGGACTGCTGCGAGTGCGGCCCAAACTGGGGAATCTGCCGCTGTGCACCGTGCGGGGGACGCTGACACTGCTCCGTCTGGTGCGTGTGTGTGGCCTGACGGTGAGTGGCTGCGTGTTGTGTATGGCTGGACGGGTGTGCTGTGGGGTGGGCGTGCTATAGAGGGCTCTCTGCTGCTGAGTGTGTGGGGCTGTAAGAGACGGAGGGAGCAACATAGCGCATGTACATGGTGGCGTGGCGTGCACAACCTGCCGTCTTGTGCTGTGTGCGTTGGTGTTGGGGCTGCCGTGGTGTAGGAAAGGGCGGGGTTAGGGTTAGGGTTAGGGTTAGGGTTAGGGTTAGGGTTAGGGAAGCGGTTCTGATTGAGTTTCGTACTCTGAAGAAAGAGCGTGTCACTTTATTTAGGTTGCTGATATTTTGGTTGTGGTTGGCGTGATATTTGGTCTCTTTTCTTGATTCGTTGTTTTGGTTAATGCTTTTGTGCCGCGAAATGCGAAGATGAAGTTTCATGTGCAGAGCCCAAGTCCATGTCGCACGTTTGTACAACACTGGTTGTTCAGGATGCACTTTCGCGATGTGTTCCAATTGTAACGCGCGAAACAACACCTCTGCCATCCTGTCGGGAATGCACCGACACGTGCTCGAGATCACTTGTGACTTCTCTTCTTACTTCTTCTCTTGCTTCTCTTTTGATCCTCACGATCTCTTCTCGTATGTATCGTGATTGCTGAAGCATTCGCCCTTCCCGCCAAAAGCATTCCGCAGCCGTCAAAGTTTTAAAACAGAGCAAGCGGGACACAATTGCTCTCTAAACATTCGTCCCACACTGCAGGGAAGCGATGCTGTATCGCTCGAACCCCTGCACGGTGCCACCCGCGTGACGACGCACCCCGAGTACACTGCCATTGAAGGCGGTGACTTTGTGGAGGGTAAGACGTCGAACGTGGATCTCGATACGATTTTCGAGAGGTACCTTCCGCAGGGCACGGTGCTGCCCTGTGCGACTTTGCCGCGCATGACCGAGCTCGATGCGCAGCGGCTGCAGAAGCGTCTCCTTTCCGGAGAGCAACCCGTCACGTCGGACGGTTACTTGTTCTTTCCGTTGTTTCTGCGCCACCACTGGATGGCTGGTGTTCTCAGCATCCACGACAGCGAGAGGTCGGTCGTCATGACCATCCACGACTCTGCGCCATCAGTGCTCGTGCACCGTGACCTCTACGCGCTATTTGGAAAGCTCTGGCCCGAGCTTGTTATTCGAAAGAAACACTGCCCGCACCAGAAGCGTGGCAGCGAGGACTGTGGCCTATACATGGCAGGAATATTCTTTTCGTACGCGCTGGGCGTTCGAATTGCGAGGCCGAATTCGCTTGGGAAACGGATGCGGTATCTACTCTGGTCGGCGCTGCAGAAGTGCCCGGACCGGACGACATTCCTTCGCCGCATGCGGCAGTTCCTCACCAGAGACCAGTCGGTTCCGCAAGACTGGCACAAGACGGCGTTGTTGGAGGCCGGCGGCCGAAAAGACGCCGCGAAGAAGGAGCAGAAGCCGACGACGGCGCTCCCATCGAAGCAAAAGAAGGAAAAGGTGGCAAGGGCGGTCGCGAGGAGGAAGCCATCGGCGAGCGAAGTTGTGGCGACGCCAGCAGGTCCGGCGCCGCGCGACCCTTTTCTGTGTGAGGATGAGGTTTTGGTGCCCAGCTCCGACACCTCCGTCACGGACGAGGACACCTTTTCTCCCACGACGATCGAGCCAGGTGCCGTTGTGGTTGCACCGAGCACTGCCATTCATGGCACGCGTACGAACTATGGGGAGAGCGATGCACCAGCGACAACGCCCGCCGGTGTCTCGCACGGCTCCACGTATCTGGTAGACACGCACGCACAGCAGGCTGTCTCTTTTTTCGAGGCCTGCTACACACCAATCGCCGAGCGCAATTTGTGCTTCTTCGCGGCGGCGACGTCGCTGATGAACGTCGGTGACGGCGGGCACCGCCGTATGGCCTGGCATACACTCGCCGTACAGGCGAAGCGTTTTGGCTTTCACGTGGGGATACCCTACGATCTGGGTGACGCGCTGTCTACGTTTGGCGTTGCGTTACACTTTACATGCCATGAGGACAACCAGGCGCGCGTTTCTCGACGGCTCATCGAGTATCCGCCCACCACATCACCGGCGCGGCCCAGCAAGAAGACGACCGCGATGCGTGAACAGACGGCACTTTTTGTGCAGACACCGAGCCCAGCCCACGGGCTCTCCGTGACGGTTCGGCGCGCCGGTGCGGCAGGTGCAGAGACATTTTCGTTCCGGCTTGGCGCGAAGTTGGCCGCGGAGCCTGCTGGCGCGCGCAGTGGCCCGCCAGTGACGCGCTGGTTTCTCACCACGGACCCGCACGAGGCAATCTACGGTGTGTATCTCCCGTCTGAGATGGTCGGGTACCCCGCTGAAACAGCCGAGCGGCAGAGCACGCGGCGACGGGGTCCCAAGGTGGGGGTAGACAAGCCACCTGCGGCGTTGCTCGAGCGGCACGCTTTGCGACGGTGGCGGCGCGACGACGGAGAGGGTTCACGTGAGGTGCGGAGTGATCCTGGTCGCGCTGCCCCTCCCGTCCCGGAAGTGGTGGAGACGGACGAAGAGGCGCCGCAAGAGGTCGTCAACGCAGTCGAAACGCCAGTCACAACGACTTTAAACTGGCATGGGGACGGACATCCCGGAAGTCCGGTGGGTGCTGCGGTCACGCGGCGACCGGAGGTGGGCGAGCCACTTCCCGGGAGCCAACAGCCGCCGGTCCGCCCGCCCGACAACTCTCGCCAACAGCAACGCACAGCAGTGGAGGGCCCGACACTTGGACGGTTCCCCATCGTTGCCGATACTGGCAGGCTGTCCAGTCCCCGAACTTGGTACATACACGCGGACAAGCCACCGCACATCAGCCAGCTCGCATGGAACCAAATCACCCCGCAGATGCGGTTCATGCACATTCGATGGCTGAAGGAGCTTCGCAGCATGCCAGCGGACCTGCTGCGGTTCCCCCTGCCAAGCGCGGCGCTGGAGCTGGTGCGTCGCATGGCGCACGCAAGACATTGGAAGTGGGCGACGACGGCCAAGGCGCTATCCGCCATCAGCGGCGCTCTGCGGAGCCTGCCGCTCTACACGAACTTCTCCTTTGCAGTGGACCTGTCCAAGGACCCCGAGTTTGCAGCCGGCCTACAGGCAGCGCATCGCTACGAGCGCGAGGAGGAGAAGGAACCGCCTGCGCCGATCACGCACGAGCAGTACCGCGCCGCGTGGAAGAAGCTGGACGAGGTGAGCCCCATCGCGCGGCTGTATCTGGCCATGATGTGGGCCTTTGCCGCTCGCCCCTCGGACGTGGCGTCGATGCGGCGCAAGGACGTGATACTGTCTCCTGTGCCGGAGGATGGGGGTGCGCAGGATGTGGAGGAGGAGCAGACAAGCGTGGCACACCCGGCGGCCAGCGGCGGACGGCGGAGCACGGCGCTGGTGAACATCACGGTCACGATGCGCGAGAACAAGGGCGCGCGTTTCCGCGGCCCGTACCCGGTGGCGTCGCAGCTGATCGGGACGGACGCGTCCACACTGCAGCAGCTGCTGCACGAGCGGCGACCCCGCCAGCGGGTGTTTGCGCACGCCGAGCGGCTCTGCACGCGGGTGCGAGCGGCGCTGCGCTTCACCAATCCGGAGGCGGCGCTCCCCTCGGTGAGGAAGGGAGCCGCCCGTCATATGGCGGCGTGCGGTGTGCCGGAGGAGCAGATAGCCCGGCTGACGGGCCACACCCGTCTCGACACACTACGGCGGTACCTGGGCTATGGCCTCCAACTCACAGCGGAGGCAGAAAGCGCACGGGCCAACGCCGCAAGGGCTCTCCACCACGACCAGAGGCCGTAGGCGCCTCGCAGCCATCCGCGAAGGACCTCGGTATCCGCGACCAGGACCTGTACCGCGAGATCCAGCTGCTGAAGGGGAACCCAAACCCAGAGGAGCTTCCGCCACCTTCCCAGTGGCGCTTGCACCTCAAACACACCACACCGCTCGACTGGAACGCGGTGCTGGAAATGCCGACAAGCACGACGGCGTCCAAGGACCTGCTGCACCAGGTGCGCAAGTACGTCGACCCTGTCACCTTCCGCGACCTCAAGACGTCACGAACGATCAAGCCCACCATGCTGGCGGAGGCGGACATTGCCCGAGCCGTGGAGATGGGCAAGTTTGAGCCGGTAGAGCTCCCCGACGCGCGCGTGCGCAGCGCTGTGTTGCCACAAGGCTACCACGGCGTGAGTGTGTTTGCCGTGCCCGAGCTGAAGGGACGCCGCCGGCTCATCACGGAGCCGCACCTCAACGGGGTCATTTCGCGGGAAGAGATGCCGCGCCTGCGCTACCCAAGCCGCCTGCAACGCCGCCAGTCGCTGCGCTACGCCAAGTACATGCTCCAGATTGACTTTGAGGCATTCTATGACTCGATTCCTATCCCGGAATCGATCCGCAACCACTTTGTCTTTCGGTCGCGGCGTGGCAGGTATTACCGGCTGTGCACGCTGCCGACGGGCGCGCGGTGGAGCGTGGCGGTGGGACAGGCCATCACCTGGGTCATTGTGGATGTCGACACGCCGGTGCTGATCGACACCATGATTGACAACATTCTCATCGCCGCGTGGGAGGGCCAGGAGTCCGAGTTTGTGCACGCCGTCCGGCGCGTTGTGGACCGTATTCGGTTAGCCAACCTGCTCACGTCCCCGGAACGTGAGTCCCTGGCGAACGCAACGGACGAGGAGCTCTTGGCGATGGCCTCTCAGTCGGACACTTTCCTCGGCG